>NC_090026.1:61087251-61239751 GCF_037176765.1 Anolis sagrei
CCTGCTCTCTATCCCGCCAGCTTCACAGGTGCGGCTGGCGGGGACGAGAGACAGGGCCTTTTCTTTGGTGGCCCCTCGGCTTTGGAACACCCTCCCCATAGAGATAAGATCAGCCCCTTCGCTGATGGTGTTTCGAAAAAGATTGAAGACATGGATGTTTGAACAAGCATTCGGTTAACCCGGTGCAATGAACTTTGACGTTTAAAGGAGTGGATTCATGGACGATGAAATTGGATTGCGATTCTAGTTAAGAGATGCATTTGGATTGTTATTGGTGGCCCAATAATCTGTATTGTATATGTGTTTTTATGCTTTTAAACTGAATATTGTTGATTTTTGTAGTGTTGTAAACCGCGTTGAGTCGCCGATTTAGGCTGAGAAATAGCGGTATACAAGCGCAGAAATAAAAAAATAAATAAAAGATTATGGGTGCTACAGTCTATAAAGTTAATGTGATTAAATATTTGTGGATTGGATTTAATTTCAACAACCTAAATAAAGATGGAATTGCCATCTGTCAGGGGTACTTTGTGTCAGTTTAGACCCAAATAGTGCAGCTTAACTGCACTGGACTCCCTTATTTGGGTCTACAGCAGTGGTTCTCAACCTTCCTAATGCCACAACCCCTTAATACACCTCCTCATGTTATGGTGATGCCTCAACCATAAAATTATTTTTGTTGCTAATTCATAATTATCATTTTGCTGCTGTTATGAATCGTAATGTAAATATCTGGTATGCAGGATGTATTTTCATTCACTGGACCAAATTTGGCACAAATATCCAATATTCCCAAATTTTAATACTGGTGGGGTTGGGGAGGGACTGATTTTGTCATTTGGGAGTTGTAGTTGCTAGGATTTATAGTCCACCTACAATCAAAGAGCATTCTGAACTCTACCATCAATGGAATTGAGTCAAACTTGTCACACAGAACTCCCATGACCAACAGAAAATACTGGAAGGGTCTGGTGGGCACTGACCTTGAGTTTTGGAGTTGTAGTTCATCTACATCCAGAGAGCACTGTGAACTCAAAAAATGATGGATCTGGACCAAACTTGGCATGAATTCTCAATATGCCCAAATGTGAACACTGGTGGAGTTTGGGGGAAATAGATCTTGACATTTGGGAGTTGTAGTTGCTGGGATTTATAGTTCACCTACAATCAAAGAGCATTCTGAACACTACCAATGATTGAATTGGGCCAAACTCCCCACACAGAATCTCCATGATCAACAGAAAATACTGTGTTTTCTGATGGTCTTTGGTGACCCCTCTGACACCCCCTTGCGACCCTCCCAGGGGTCCCGACCCCCAGGTTGAGAAACACTGGTCTACAGTGATCATCTAATGTAGTTCCAAATTGCATTAGATGGCAGTGCACATGCATCCTATGGTAGCATTGGATGGAGGATATTGAGCAGAGATCTAATGGAAATGTGAATAGGAAGATTATTGTAATTAAAATGAATGTGGTTTCAAGAGCCCTATATATATTCATTAATATCCCTTTCAAAATTAGAAAATTAAGAATGGCAGGATTTATTAAACTATTTTATATGGCATAAAAACATCCCTTCCACACTCATAACTTTGAGGAGTACTTGGTGAAAAAGAGAGAGAACCGTAACTCTATGTCTACAATACTATGAAGCCTGCCAATTGATGAATGGTCAAGTTGAGAGTCAAAATAAAAATAACATGATGGACTATATTCAGGGGCGGCTCAACCCATTATGCAAAGTAAGCATTTGCAGTATAGTTGATTTTGCCCAGGGGCGCTCTTGAGGCACTCTTGGGGGGAAATAGACCTTGACATATGTGAGTTGTAGTTACTGGGATGTATAGTTCACCTACAATCAAAGAGCATTCTGAACTCCACCAATGATGGAATTGAACCAAATATGGCACACAGAACTCCCACGACGAACAGAAAATATATATCAGTGATTGGTTGGGGAGGGGCGGGTGCCAAAATACTGTTTGCTTACCGTTGAAAATTACCTAGGTCCGCCTCTGACTATATTCATTCCTTCTAGGTGCTTAGGAAAGAAAGATAATATAGTTGCAAATCTATATGCTAAAGTGATATATGAAATGTGGTCTGAAAATAACAACAATAACAACAACAACATTCAAAGACATAGCCATGTTGGTCTGGAATATTAGTATACACATTTTATTTTTTTATTTATTTACGACATTTCTACCTTGCCTTTCTCACTACGGAGGGGACTCCATGGGGCTTTACACACAGGCAATGGTTCAATGCCTTAAAACACAATGTACACATAAATATTCAAATAAAATTTAAAAGTACATTAAAAACAATTAAATCATTTTAAAAGAATACATTCAGAGTTAAACACGCACATAATAATAATAATAATAATAATAATAATAATAATAATAACAACAACAACAACAACAACAACAACAACACTTTATTTGTACCCTGCTACCATCTCCCCAAGGGACTCGGTGCGGCTTACATGAGGCCGAGCCCAAACACAACAATACAAGCAATAACAACAACAGTACAAGCAATTAAAATAAAAACATAGACAATAAGATATACAACATTATCAATAAGACAACACGCAATTAAAAAACAGTGAGAAGGCCAAATGTAAAGTTAAAATGGAAATAATGCTGGGACATGGACAAAAGGTGATAGTGGTGTTTGTGGAAGGTCACACGAGCAGACCTAAAAAATGTAAAGTGCTTTGGAGGACAAAGTGCTATGAGATCATTATTCCGGGAAGGCACACTGGAACAACCACGTCTTCAAGCTCCTCCTAAAGACTGCCAAAGTTAGGGCCTGTCTGATGTCTTTAGGGAGTGAATTCCAGAGTTGAGGGGCCACCACCGAAAAGGCCCTCTCTCTCGTCCCCACCAACCGTGCTTGCAATGTTGGTGGGATCGAGAGCAGGGCCTCCCCAGATGATTGAAGAGATCGTGTGGGTTCGTATACCATGTATAAAAAAAATTATAATACCTTGAAGCACCGTTTCCAAAAATGTTTTGGTCATGAAACCCTTCAAAAGACATTTGTTTTCTAGGGAACTCTAACATCTCTTCCTGATTTGTTTAATCAAAATATATTCTGGATCATTTTGCATGAATCCAAAAAAATCTCCCAATTTCTTATAAAACATCTCGTTTTTACTGTGATCATTTCTAAATAATATTCCAATCTCCCTATACCCCAAACGCCTTTCATCTCAAAAACTACAAGAAAGGAAAAAATTCAAAAAGAAATGTGGGATCAACATGAAAAATTAACTACATCTGAATCACTCTTGTAAAAAGTTGAAATATGGCACCAGTAACTATATATCCGATAGCGATCGTTGTAGCACAAAATAACTATTACAGAGCCTGCAACTCAAATAGTTAGCTTTGGTTTTATTTTAAAATCCATATTAAATGTATTTATTTATTTATTTTATTTGCAGCTTTTCTATTCCGCCCTTCTCACCCCGCAGGGGACTCAGGGCGGATTACAGTGTACACATATATGGCAAACATTCAATGCCAATTTTTGACATATAAACATATACAGACATACACAGAGGCTATTTAACTTTTTTTGGCCGCCAGGGGCTGTCACTTTCATTGTCCATCTGCAACGCTGATGAAGCACTTCCGCATTCCCCGCATGCTTCCCCGCTGGAATGCTTTGCTGGAGTCTTCTTTATGGCCTCATAAATCAGTTAATTTAGCCTCCCCACACTTTAAGGTGGTACCTAATTTTTCTACTTGATAGATGCCACTGTCTTTCGGGTTGCAAAGGTCGACAACAGGCTACACACAATTGGTTGGAAACTCACTCCAACCCGAGCTGGCTTCGAACTCATGACCTTTTGGTCAGAGTGATCTTAATGCAGCTGACACTCAGCCAGCTGTGCCACAATCCCAATTGTTAAGATTTTTCATGGATTCCCTACAATGCTTTTGTGGGACCCGGGGTTTTATGGAGCACAGTTCCGGAACCGCTGCCTTAGAAACTAAATTGGAGAATGAAGATGGCAGCATATGGTTTCATAGGGTGCATCTACTCTGTAGAACTAATGCAGTTTGATCACATTTTAACTATCATGCATTTGTTTTTTAAAAACTTTGGAAATAATCTCCACATCAGGGTGTTGTGTGGTTTCCGATCTGTCTCCACAATGGTCATTTGGATGCTATCCTGCATCCTTCTTACAATCCTTAAGAGAGAATCTGTCCCTCTGTGGACACTGCTGACGCATACAGAAATGCCTGCCATTGAACATTTTGTGCAGCCCTAGTCTCACTAAATGCGTCATGAATCAAACACTGTGCTAACTCGAGAAATGCTCACAAACTTTGCAGTACAGTATTCCAAAAATGTGTGTGGGTTATATGCAATGAGCCTGCTGTTTTCCACAGTTTGGGTGATGCCAAGCAACTTTTGAACATGTATTAAGAGCAGCAAAATCTGTAGATTATGATGATAATAATTATGATAATCTTGCCTTTCTCCTAAAATTGGGTCTCAAAGCAGCTTTCAATTAAAACAACAACAACAACAACAAAACTGCTAAAATACACACAGTTCCCTGGTTATGAACAAGATAGGCTTGTAGGTACATTTTTAAGTGTATCTTCAGCTGATTTTTTTTAATACTTTTGGATAGTATAGGGAAGAGTTAACATCCATATAATGTTGGTTTTGCTGTCTGTTCAGACGATTTCACCTCATTTTCTGTCCCTGTGACAACTGGATTTTGAAAATTTCAGCTTTTTGTACAAACAAGGATTTTGAAAATTTCAGCTTTTTGTACAAACAAGGATTGTACAAACAAGCTTCAGTGGAGACACCTTTTACCCAGGATAACTCTTGCCTTCCTAAGGGTAGATTTCCACTCACTTGCTGTTGTCCATTTGTAACTAGGAGTCATATGTAAGTCGGCTGCCAGGTTGTTAACTGGTGCTCCTTACAGAGAGAAGTCAACCCTCCTGTTTAAGGAGCTCCACTGGCTGCCATTCATTTTCCGGTCCCAATTCAAGGTGCAGGTGCTTACCTACAAAGCCCTAAAAGGTTTGGGACCCGCCTACCTGCGTGACCGCATCTCTGTGTGCGAACCCACACGATCCCTTCATTCATCTAGAGAGGCCCTGCTCACAATCCCACCTGCATCGCAAGCGTAATTGGTGGGGACGAGGGATAGGGCTTTCTCGGTGGTGGCCCCCCGACTCTGGAACTCTTTCCCTAAGGACATGAGGCAGGCCCCGTTGCTAGCAATTTTTAGGAAGAGCTTGAACACGTGGTTGTTCCAGTGTGCCTTTCCAGAATAAGGAAACTCCTTGCATTATGTCCCAATGCACTTTTTCAGAGATCTAGTATATCTGCATGACCATCCCCCTCCAAACACTCCACCTGGTCACGCCCAGCACTTTTTAATCTTAATTATTGCAGTTGCCCTTGCCATTGATTTTAATTTTATTTATTTATTTATTGGACTTGTATACCGCCACTCCCAATTTGGCTCGGAGCGGTTTACAGTAGTAGATTAAAACAATACAACCAACTTTAAAATACAATAAAAACGAGAACCGACATAGTCCCGAGTTATTCACCCATTGAAAACTTGTCAGAAAAGAAAGGCTTTTTGAAAAGCAAGTTGCTCTCGGATGGTTTGGGTTTCAACTGGCAAGGCATTCCATAAATAAGGGGCCACAATCGAGAAGGCTCTCTGCCTAGTAGAGGACAGATTATAAGTCCGGATGTTGGCGACTTCAAGCAAATTTTGGTCCTCGGACCGAAGTAATCTCTGGGGTTGGTAGGGGAATATGCGGGCCCTCAAGTATGCCGGCCCCAGACCATATAAGGCCTTAAAGGTTAGTACCAGCACCTTGAAAGTAATCCAGTACTCGATCGGAAGCCAGTGCAGCTGTTGTAGAATTGGGGTGATACGACACCTCGCCGGCACCCCGGCGAGAAGACGAGCCGCCGCATTTTGCACCAGCTTCAGTTTCTGGATCACTGAGAAAGGAAGGCCAATGTAGAGGGCGTTACAGTAGTCAAGCCTCGAGATGACCATCGCCTGGATCATCGTAGCCAGGTCGTTCCTAGATAGGTAGGGAGCCAGTCGCCTAGCCTGACGCAGATGGAAAAACGCTCACAGCAGAGACCTGGGCCTCCATTGTGAGCAGAGGGTCCAATAAGACACCAAGACTTTTTGCGTCATTGCATGTTGTTAATGTTATTGCTTTGGTTTTTTTTAGTTATTATGCTGTTTGTTGTGCTGTTGTTTTACTGTTGCATTTGGGCTCGGCCTCTTGTAAGCCGCACCGAGTCCTTCGGGAGATGGTAGCGGGATACAAATAAAGGTCTATTATTATTATTATTATTATTATTATTATTGGAGCCCCCGGTGGCGCAGTGGGTTAAAGCACTGAGCTGCTGAGCTTGTTGATCAAAAGGTCGCAGGTTCGATTCCGGGGAGCGGCGTGAGCTTCCGCTGTCAGCCCTAGCTTCTGCCAACCTAGCAGTTCGAAAACATGCAAATGTGAGTAGATCAATAGGTACCTCTCCGGCAGGAAGGTAACGGCGCTCCATGCAGTCATGCCGGCCACATTACCTTGGAGGTGTCTACGGACAACGCTGGCTCTTCGGCTTAGAAATGGAGATGAGCACCACACCCCAGAGTCAGACATGACTGGACTTACTGTCAGGGGACTACCTTTACCTTTTACCTATTATTATTATTTATTATAATTCGGGGAGTGCCCATATACAAAAAGTGAAAATTTTAAATGGAACAAAACTACTCATAATATTTTTTAAATGTAAAAGTACACTTACAAATATTTATTTATTTATTTACTGTATTTGTATACCACCCCTCTCAGCCTTCTGGCAACTCGAGGCGGTTTACAAGGCAAAATTCAATGCCACAAAAAACGCAATTACAATATAAAAACATTAATATCAATAAAATCATAACAACAACATTATGCCATCAGGCTTGTTAGAGGGAAAATATGGAGGGATCCCTCATGCCCAACGTCTTTGTATTTGTGGGTCTGGGGAAAGAGAGCATTTAATACACTATCTGTTACATTGCTCTTTGGATAATGACCCTCGAAACCATCTTCTGAGTCCTTTTGGAAGAAACGACATCATGGCAACGGTCAGCTGTTATCTGCAACTTGTTAGCAGATTATTCCCAAAATATAACATTAAAGGTTTCCACATTTGCAGTCGCAGCCCAAAAAATCTGAGCTAAATTAGTGAAGTCCACAGCAGAGGCTTGAAATGGAAATGGTTTGGGATGATACAAATCAGACATTTGTGATTTATTTATTTATTTAGAACTTTTATATACCAGTTTTCTCAACCTCCGCAGAGGAACTCAGTCCGGTTCACAACAAAAGATTCATGCAATAGTTTAAAAACATCACATCTCATAATACAGTAACACATTAAAATACAATCATACAATTACAGAAGTCCAAGTCGTCAGAATGAAGTCACCATTCATCGTCATTCATCCGTGTGGTCAGGAGTTATTGACTCACTCATCAAATGCCAAATTCCAGAGCTAAGTTTTCACCAGTTTTCTAAACATCAAGAGAGAAGGGGCAGTTCTAATCTCCAATGAGAGAGAGTTCCAGAGCCGAGCGGCCACCACCGAGAAGGCCCTGTCCCTCGTCCCCACCAAACGCGATTGCGAGGATGGTGGGACCGCAAGCAGGGCCCCTCCAGAAGATCTTAACAACCTTGATGGTTCATAGGGGAGAATCCGTTCGGACAGGTAAACTGGGCCGGAGTCGTTTAGGGATTTATAGGTCAACACCAGCACTTTGAATTGTGCTCGGAAGCTAATTGGCAGCCAGTGGAGCTGGCGTAACAGAGGAGTAGTATGCTCCCTGTACCCCTCTGCTGTTAGTAGTCTGGCTACCACTCATTGGATTAATTGCAGCTTCCGGGCAGTCTTCAGAGGCAACCCCACGTAGAGAGTGTTGAAGTAGTCTATACGGGATGTAACCAGATCGTGGACCACCGTGGCCAAGTCAGACTTCCCAAGGTACAGGCACAGCTGGCACACAAGTTTTAATTGTGCAAAAGCTCCCCTGATCACCGCCGAGACCTGGGGTTCCAGGCTCAGCGATGAGTGACATGATTGTCATCATGTCACTACTACTATAATTTTAAAGAGCCTATATATGGAACAAGAGTACCATCACGGAGATTAAGATCCTCCGGGGAGGCCCTGCTTTCTGTCATGCCATTGTCACAGGCGTGATTGGTGGGGACAAGAGACAGGGCCTTCTCGGTGATTGCTCCCCGGCTATGGAACTCGCTTCCTTGTGAGATCAGGTCGGCCCCCTCCCTCCTGTCCTTTCGAAGGATGGTAAAAACTTGGCTGTGGGACCAAGCTTTCAAGACAGGGCAATGAAGCGACAATGGGAAAGATGACAGGGCCAATTGGATTTGATGCGGATGGCTAGGACAGTTTTAAATTGTGCTATTTTAAATGGTGTATTTTAATATTTAGATAAATTTTTTTTAATGTTTATGTATTGTACCCAGGCATTGAATGTTTGCCATCTATATGTTGTGCTCCGCTCTGAGTCCCCTTTGGGGTGAGAAGGGCGGAATATAAGTGTTTTAAATAAATAAACAAATAAATAAGTTTTAATTTTTAAACTGGAAAATGCTTATTGCAGTTTTAAATATTGTATAAATCATACAATCATACAATATAAAAATGCACTGAGCTGCTGAGCTTGTTGATCGAAAGGTCGCAGGTTCGATTCCGGGGAGCGGCGTGAGCTACCGCTGTCAGCCCTAGCTTCTGCCAACCTTGCAGTTCGAAAACATGCAAATGTGAGTAGATCAATAGGTACCGCTCCGGCGGGAAGGTAACGGCGCTCCATGCAGTCATGCCGGCCACATGACCTTGGAGGTGTCTACGGACAACGCTGGCTCTTCGGCTTAGAAATGGAGATGAGCACCACACCCCAGAGTCAGACATGACTGGACTTAATGTCAGGGGAATACCTTTACCTTTTACCTACCCTTTATTTTTAGTATGATTATTTTCAAACTTTCAGTTTGAAAAACCTACTGGAATCAAAAGGTCTCTGCCTGCTGAAAGAAGGATAGTGGAAGGGGCATTCCCATCTTCCTAGGAAGGAATCTCCAGAATCCAGGGGTAGTCACCAAGAAGGCCCTACCCTACACCCCTACAAACCATGGCTGTCATGGTGATGGGATGGAGAGAATGGCCTCTGCCTGATGATCTCATACCTATAGGCTCATATGGAAAGCTATAGTCTGACAGATAGTTTTAGTTTTCTTTTTCTCAACCAAACTGAAAAGAAAAAATTGAGGCTGGGCCTACACTGATATGTGTGTGTGTGTGTGTGTGTGTGTGTGTGTGTGTGTATGTTGTTGTTGTTCATTCGTTCAGTCGTCTCCGACTCTTCATGACCTCATGGACCAGCCCGCGCCAGAGCTCCCTGTCAGCCGTCACCACCCCCAGCTCCTTCAAGGTCAGTCCAGTAACTTCAAGGATGCCATCCACCCATCTTGCCCTTGGTCGGCCCCTCTTCCTTTTGCCTTCCACTTTCCCCAGCATAATTGTCTTCTCTAGGCTTTGCTGTCTCCTCATGATGTGGCCAAAGTACTTCAACTTTGTCTCTAGTATCCTTCCCTCCAATGAGCAGTCGGGCTTTATTTCCTGGAGGATGGACTGGTTGGATCTTCTCGCAGTCCAAGGCACTCTCAAGACTTTCCTCCAACACCTCAGCTCAAAAGCATCTATCTTCCTTCGCTCAGCCTTCCCTAAGGTCCAGCTCTCACATCTGTATATATATAGCACTCTGAGTCCCCTCTCGGGGGTTGAGAAGGGTGGGGTAGAAATGTTGTGAATAAATAAATAAATAAAATCCAGTTTCTGAATCCAGATTATCTACTTTGAACATAATTCTGTGAGTTTACACTGGCATATAATCCAGTTTAAAGCAGATAAACTGGATTCAGAAAGTGGATTATATGGCAGTGTAGATGGGGCTTCAGAAAGTTTGACCAGGTATTTGTAAGAAAACCAGAGCACAAATCTCAAATGCATAATTGCACTTGTAAAAATAAATCAATCTGTATGCATGTATTTAGTCAACAAGTAGGGAGGGGTGGGGGACTAAAAGTTTCTGACAGCGTGCCAGCTTCCATCTGTGAAAATCTTTGCAAAAATGCCGGTTACCTTACATAAACATGTACACCTATTTTGAAAAATATTTAATCTTGTGAAATATTTATATATAAATAACATTCAATTTTTTGATCCATCAATTGCAATGCACTTCATTAGGAAACAAATCCACAACTGACAATAGTTACATAATTTAAATTCACCCATTTTTAAAATGAGGAATGTGTGTCTAATTTACATTAATCAAAATAGTCTATGTAGTTACCATACACTTAAGATGAGGTGGGTAAATTGGGCCCCTTCTACACTGCAATATAAAATCCGGATTATCTGCTTTGAACTTGGTTATATGGCAATGTAGACTCATATAATCCAGTCCAAATCAGATAATGTGGATGATCTGTTTTGATAATCTGGATTATCAAGGGTCTGGAGAACAAGCCCTATGAGGAGCGGCTTAAGGAGCTGGGCATGTTTAGCCTGAAGAAGAGAAGGAGAGGAGATATGATAGCCATGTATAAATATGTGAGAGGAAGCCACAGGGAGGAGGGAGCAAGCTTGTTTTCTGCTTCCCTGGAGACTAGGATGCGGAACAATGGCTTCAAACTACAAGAAAGGAGATTCCATCTGAACATGAGGAAGAACTTCCTGACTGTGAGAGCCGTTCAGCAGTGGAACTCTCTGCCCCGGAGTGTGGTGGAGGCTCCTTCTTTGGAAGCTTTTAAACAGAGGCTGGATGGCCATCTGTCAGGGGTGATTTGAATGCAATATTCCTGCTTCTTGGCAGGATGGCCCATGAGGTCTCTTCCAACTCTTTGATTCTATGATTCTATATGGCAGTGTAGAAGGGGCCTTGGAAAGCCTCGTGGCCACCATATCTGCTACAGCAAAAGAAAATCCCCAAATACTCCTGTATGCCTTGTAGGGGACAAGAGATATGACACCTTTCCTGAGATTGTAGAGGGCAAAAGAAGATTTTTGAAATATTTCACAAAAATACAAGGACATCAAAAATGATGGAAATGCTCTCTACACCTCTTAGCATTTCTGAGCAAAAATATTAAAAAAAAAAAACATTGGGAACAAACTTTTAGATTCCTTGGAGAGCCCAGATATACAAAAAATTGTCCTGGAACCATATGCTACCTACAGGCAATACTTTGCCTACCCTGATTTAGGATTATTATTTTTTTTAACTACAGGAGGAGGGTGAAGACATGGTTATGGGACCAGGCCTTTGGGCAACCAGGCAATTAAATAAGACAATCAGACAAGGAAGACCAGCAGGATTGTCGAAGTGGAATCAAAAAACAGATCTATGAGATAGCGAACACTGACAGTGTAGGAGGCAGAAGTGGGTTTGTATTGGTTTTTATTGATTTTATTGATATTCTTGGGATAATGCATGAATTGTTGGTAATTGTGAATGTGTTGTAGTTTTGTGATGATTGTTTTGTGATGCAGGCATCTAATCATGTATTTGCTGTTGTAAGCCACCCTGGGTCCCCTTCGAGGTGAGAAGGGCGGGGTAAAAGATCCCCAAATAAATAAATTATGCTGGGGAAATGGAAGAAAAAAATTATAAGAATATATGATGTTCTTGCAGTATGTTTTTCCATTCCTGCAACTCTGCTTCTACTACATGTCACATTCACAAGAAGGTGGACCAAGAGAAGCAGTCATTTGTTTATCATAAGGTCTCATCTGGTCCTTAGTCCTATTTTCAGTGAAGTAAGGATAGATTTCTTCCCCCAGTAGTTAACAATATCTGGGTGTTTTTAATACATAAAATTTGTTGAGTTAGTTGGTTAAATAGCTTCATAGCTGTTTCTCTTCTTGATTATCTTACCACCGCTTCTCATAAGAGAACTGCTGCTCCATCCTATAATTTGCTCAGAAGCTGTAGTATGTTGGAAAGCACAATAGTATAATCTATAGACTTCCTCACTCTGGCTAGCTGGAACAGCCATTGCTGAGAACACCTCATATCTGTCTATGAATTCAGCTGCACCTACTAACCACCTTATTGTCATGAATGACTTTTCAATGACTTGGAAGCATAGCTTCTTTTTATTGCAATTTCCAGTGTGAGAGGGTATATCAGATTACAGAAAAACATTTAGACATACAGACATACTGATTCTATGCAACTAAATTGGATTTACAATTACATTGGTCAACAAACAAACAAAGGGGAATTACATTTTCACTCAGCATTCACACACATGTACACACATTCATCCTCAAGTATTCAAATATTACTGTATCATTTTCTCCCTCCTTGGAGAAGCACCTGTTAAGCCAGACTCTGCTTTCCTGTCAAACGCATAGTTTCAAAAGTTCCATAACGCCATAACTTCAAAACACTGAGATACGAGAACTTCTTTCCCTAAGAACAACACCAAGGACCAGACCTCTGTTTTCCATACAGCAGAACCTGACTCCCTGAACAAAATCTAAGACTCCAAAAGTGCACTTCTTCCTCTTCCCTTAATAATAATAATAATAATAATAATAATAATAAATCTTTATTTATACCCCGCTACCATCTCCCGCAGGACTTGGTGCAGCTTACAAGAGGCCGAGCCCAAAATACATCAAAACACAAAACACAACCACAGCAATACATTACAACAATAAATAACTCATAGCAAAGCAAAAACAAGAACAAATCACGACGCAATTTAAAAACCTGGCAGGGCCAAATGTAAAGATTAATTTTTTAAAAAAATGCTGGGTGTGACCAGGTGAAAAAGGATGGATATTTTGGGGGGTAAGTGGGTGTGCAGACAGTTCTAACTCTCTCGTAAAGTGCATGTGGGACATATTGCTTGGGATTCCTTAATCTGGGAAGGCACATTGGAACATCCATGTTTTCAGGCTCCTTCTGAAGACTGCCAATGTTGGGGCATGCCTGATGTCCTTGGGGAGGGAATTCCAGAGTCGTGGGGTCACCACTGAGAAGGCCCTGTCCCTTGTCCCCACCAAACGCGCTTGCGATGCAGGTGGGATCATGAGCAGGGGACTCAGGGCAGATTACAGTGTGCACATATATGGCAAACATTCAATGCCAATTTTTGACATACAAACATATACAGACATACACAGAGGCTATTTAACTTTTTCTGGCTGCCAGGGGAGCTGTCGCTTTCATTGTCCATCTGCGACGCTGATGAAGTACCTCCGCATTCCTCACATGCTTCCCCGCTGGAGTGCATCTTTATGGTCTCATAAATTAGTTAATTTAGCCTCCCCACACTTTTAAGGTGGTACCCTATTTTCCTACTTGACAGATGCAACTGTCTTTCGGGTTGCAAAGGTCGACAACAGGCTACACAATGGTTGGAAGCCCACTCCAACCCAGGCTGGCTTCGAACTCATGACCTTTTGGTCAGAGTGATCTTAATGCAGCTGACACTCAGCCAGCTGCGCCACAATCCCGGTTTATATATACATATAATATAATATATGTATGTATATATATACATACATATAATATAATGTTATTATATAATGTAATATAATGTTATTATATAGTATAATAATAATAATAATACTGTATTGTCGAAGGCTTTCATGGCTGGAATCACTAGGTTCTTGTGGTTTTTTTCGGGCTATAGGGCCATGTTCTAGAGGCATTTCTCCTGACGTTTCGCCTGCATCTATGGCAAGCATCCTCAGAGGTAGTGAGGTCTTATGAAGAAGACTTGTGTCCAAAGCACAATGTCTCCGTTCAGTTGAAGGTTGTTGACATGCTTGCTGTGCATCCGCTTGCGCATTGATGGGCTGTTTTTCTTCTGGGTTGACCAGCTTGTTTTTTGTAGCGCTCATCTTGAGGCGAAGCGAGAGCTCCCTCCGATCCGGAAAGGTCCCTTCCCCAAGCGGTGACAGAAATGCCTCTAGAACATGGCCCTATAGCCCGAAAAAACACACAAGAACCTAATAATAATACTATGTTTATTTATGCCCCACTTTCTCTCTCTACAAGGAGACTACAAAGCAGCTAGAAGATTCAAAGCGGCAGTGTATCCCATATGAAGGGAATGCTTATACAACAAACAAAAACCAGAATAAGGCATCCAAATGTGTCACAATGAGCCCACCCACTTCACATATTGAAGTATTAAAATCCAGGAAATCTGTAGCAAATTAATATGGTATTTATGCTTATGAACCTGATTTAATCTGCATTCTCCCCTTTCAATCACCCCCCCCCCCAACTCCTCTGTAAATAAGACATAAGCTCTGTTTAAAATTGCAGTCAACATAATAGGGTGTTTCAATACTGGTGATTTTATTGGTTGCAACCATAGATACAGTTGCCCCAGCACTGCTAAAACCACTGCGAACCTTCCTGCATCAGTTGCTCTTGCTGCATGAAATAGCTTGGATGTTCCCAACACTGATCTTAGCAAAATGGCAATCTTGTTACATTATCTAAGATAATTGGCACATTTTTGCGTACCATTGCTGTCAGAAGTACAAAGAGGTGGAATTTATGAGTTGAGAAAACACCGCTGAAAAGTTTGCTAAGCTAAAGTGACTAATTAGCCAGCCATCCTTTTTATTTAGCTGGGTTCATTTTAATAAACTTTTATATAGCTTATGTGCCCAGAAAATCTGTTTAACTAAGTTTTGGAAGACATCTATGGAAGTGATATGATCTTTAAGCTATGTTCTAGGTGGTGTACTAGCGGGCAATGTCTCAGCATGGTTCTACATAATGTTTGGAACTATAGATGCTTTCATTCCTAATGTTAACATATCTTGCATATCATATGGTTTCAATTTCTGAAATAAACAATATTATCTAGCTGGTTAAACTATGATGGTCCATCATCCCCAGCAAACTCAATGTTCCTTCTTTACGTAAAAATTGGAAGTATGTTCTCTAGCAGTCTGCCTGAAGAGTGTATATTCTCTATTAATGGAGGTTTATAGAGACTTTTACAATTCCTATGGTAACCCAATAGAAAGGCTGTTACCATGGGGACTAGTCAAGCCTATATAAATCTTCAGACTTCATTAGAGTACCTCTGAGACAGAACGCTTTAACAGTTAGCCTTCTGGAATGGCTGACAATAATCTCTGCTTTAGGGAAGAATCTGTTCTTTCTCCCTGCTGGAAACAGGTTTGTCTTGCCAGCTTTCCAAAGCTAATAATTTCAGCAACCTTTATGCAGACTATCCTAGGACGCAACATCCAAAACTACTGGACAATTGAGGTCACATGACATTTGGGTGAATGGGTCGCCTGCCAAATTCTCCATGCATTTCAAACAGATACCAAATATGAATAATAATAACTTTATTTTTATTCCCTGCCTCCATCTCCCCGAAGGGAGACCTGGGAAGGTCAAGAACTTGAACATTGTTTCATGGAATCCTAGAGTTGGAAGAGTCCTCATGGGCCATCCAGTCCAACCCCCTGCCAAGAAGCGGGAATATTGCATTCTAATCACCCCTGACAGATGGCCATCCAGCCTCTGTTCCACTGCTGAGGCTCTCACAGTCAGGAAGTTCTTCCTCATGTTCAGATGGAATCTCCTTTCTTGTAGTTTGAAGCCATTGTTCCGTGTCCTAGTCTCCAAGGAAGCAGAAAACAAGCTTGCTCCCTCCTCCCTGTGGCTTCCTCTCACATATTTATACATGGCTATCATATCTCCTCTCAGCCTTCTCTTCTTCAGGCTAAACATGCCCAGCTCCTTAAGCCGTTCCTTGTAGGGCTTGTTCTCCAGACCCTTGATCATTTTAGTCACCCTCCTCTGAACACATTCCAGCTTGTCAATATCTCTCTTCAATTGTGGTGCCCAGAATTGGACACAATATTCCAGGTGTGGTCTAACCAAAGCGGAATAGAGGGGTAGCATTATTTCCCTAGATCTAGACACTATGCTCCTATTGATGCAGGCCAAAATCCCATTGGCATTTTTTGCCGCCACATCACATTGTTGGCTCATGTTTAACTTGTTGTCCACGAGGACCTCAAGATCTTTTTCACATGTACTGCTCTCAAGCCAGGCATCCCCCATTCTGTATCTTTGCATTTCGTTTTTCCTGCCAAAGTGGAGTATCTTGCATTTGTCACTGTTGAACTTCATTTTGTTAGTTTTGGCCCATCTCTCTAATCTGTCAAGATCGTTTTGAATCCTGCTCCTGTCCTCTGGAGTATTGGCTATCCCTCCCAATTTGGTGTCGTCTGCAAACTTGATGATCCTGCCATCTAACCCTTCATCTAAGTCATTAATAAAAATGTTGAACAGGACCGGGCCCAGGACAGAACCCTGCGGCACTCCACTTGTCACTTCTTTCCAAGATGAAGAGGAAGCATTAGTGAGCACTCTCTGTGTTCGTCCACTTAACCAATTACAGATCCACCTCACCGTAGTTTTGCCTAGCCCTCATTGGACTGGTTTCCTTGCCAGAAGGTCATGGGGGACCTTGTCGAAGGCCTTACTGAAATCCATGTACGCTACATCCATGGCATTCCCCGCATCTACCCAGCTTGTAACTCTATCGAAAAAAGAGATGAGATTAGTCTGGCATGACTTGTTTTTTATAAATCCATGTTGACTATTAGCGATGACCGCATTTGTTTCTAAGTGTTTCCATCCTAAATATCTCGGTGTCACCTTAGATTGTACACTAGCATATAGGAAACACTGCTTGAACACCAAGCACAAGGTAGCTGCATGCAATAACTTACTGGCAGCACATGGGGTGCAGACCCAAAATTCATAAGAACATCAGCCCTGGCCTTGTCTTACTCAACTGATGAGTATGCCTGCCCTGTTTGGCATAGGTCTGCCCATGCAAAGCAGGAGAACATAGCATTGAATGAAACATGCAGAATAATCACAGGGTGTCTTAAATCTACACCTGTTAGGTTTAAGAATAATCACAGAGTTTCCATACCCCTAGCGGACTGGGAAGAAATTTTGCAAAAAAATAAATAATCAAATATACATATGCTACAGACATTAAAGAGAACTGGTACAAGATCTTAAAGAGAACTGGTACATAATACCAGAGATACTCGCAAAAATTACCAAAGACAAAACAAAAGACCAATGTTGGAAATGTAGAAAAGAAAAAGGTGAATTCATCCATATGTGGTGGAATTGTAGAAAGGTTAAAAATTATTGGTTGCAAATATACAAAAGATAGAAAACATACTAAATATAAAATTTGACCCGAAACCAGAAATATTACTATTAGGACTACTAGATTTTAAAATGGAAAAAAATGAGGATAAGATTTTATTTTATTTTTACTTAATAGCAGCCGCAAGGATGACCTTAGCAAAAATGTAGAAAACCAAAGAAATCCCAGCAATGGACCAATGGACAACAAAAATAATGGACATAATAAACATGGACATATTGACACAAAGAATTTCACAGAACTTTATAAAGCCCCAAAGAACTGACTGGAGGGTAGTGTTAGAATTCATAAAAGGGGAAAACAAAGAGATGTACATAATTGACCTGTAACCGAAATCCAAAGACTAAATAAACAGGAAATTGGCAAGTGAGCCAAGCAAGGAGATAAATATGTATGTTAGAGTATATGTATATATACATGGGCAAACAAATAGAAGAATATACTATGTATACTATGTATACATATCCAAAAGTGTATGTAAATGTAAAATTATATGAGTCACCCTGGGTGAACCTGGAAGTACCGACCTAACCAATCCCCATCCCTGCACTTTCCCACCTCCCTCCCCTCCCCCCTTTCTTCTGCTTTTTTTTATTTTTCATCTTTCTCTTTTTCTCTTTCTCCCTCTTTCTCCTTCTTTCTTTCCCTTCCCTTACCTCTCTATCCTCCCCCATACCATCCTATTGTACTTACCTTTTGTTTTTAATGTAAACTTACAAAATAAAAACCAATAAAAACATTTTTTTTAAAAAAGAATAATCACAGTCTTAAATCTACACCTCTACAAGCTAGCTGGCATTGTCCCCCCTGATGTGCGATGGGAAGTTGCTGTTAAATGAGAGAAATAAAGTTAAACACTGTGAAACCCAACCACTGCATGGCTGCCAGCCTCTTCCCAGTAGACTCAAATCAAGGAAAAGCTTTATGAGAACTACCACTCCTCTTGGCGTCCCCCCAGCAGCAGCAAGGGTATCCCTCTGGGAAGCTAAATCGGGAAATCCCAACTGGATGTCCCCCATGAGGGTCTTCCTCCAGGGGCAAACCAAGAATAGGAAACCTGGAAGTCCCTGAATAGACTAAGAAGCGGAGTGGGCAAATCAAAAGACTACCTGGCAAAATGACACTACCTAAAAGAATCCCATACCTTGTGTGATTGTGGAGCAGAACAGATAACTTTGCATCTGTATGCTTGTCCATTGTGCCCTGCCTCATGTACAGAGGAGGAATTGTTGGAGGCTACAGACAATGCCGTTGCTGTTGCCCATTTTTGGTCAAAAGATATTTAGCCGCCTGCACACCTTCTATTTTTATCAGTTTTATTCTCATTTATGCAATGCTTTTGATATGATATAAATAAATAAATCTCCCCGAAGGGACTCGGGATGACTTACAAAGGGACAAGCCCAGAGAGCACAGAGCACAAATAGAAACATATCACACATCATGAAAACAGTACCATGGGAGCAATAAAAGTGCTGATTTCAGAGGGCTCTGAGTTTGTGCAAAATTCTTAGATAGAGCTAAGGGAAAGTGCAAAATTCAGTGGCAGGGATGCGAGAGTAATGTCCTTGGGTTTTATAATATCAGAACTGTAGAGTGGAGGGCCATGCTAAAGTGCCGGAATTTAGGTATTAAAGAGCCAATTCTTTTGAACTGCCTAATCAAAAGCTGTTGATTGAAAAACATGCCCATTAGTCGAAGGAATGAAAGATACTTTCTCATGGATCCCATTTACTAGGTACCTGAGAGATGCCCTTGTCAAAGTTTTCTTAGGATAACCACACTTTTGATATGTATTTTTAAAAATATTAGATATTTTCGTGTTGCCTTATCCTCTTCAAACTTTTTAAACAGAGGGCCAGGTTACAGTCCCTCAAACTGTTGGAGGGTCAGATTATAATTTGAAAAAAAATATATGAATGAATTCCTATGCACACTGCACATATCTTATTTGTAGTGCAAAGAAAAACCCTTTAAAACAATACAATAATTTAAATGAAGAACAATTTTAACCAATATAAACTTATTAGTATTTCAATGCAAAGTGTTGGCCTGCTTTTGGATGATGAGATAGGATTGTTGTTGTTGTATGATTTCAAGTCATTTCAGACTTAGGTTGACCCTGAGCGAGGGCCGGGTAAATGACCTTGGAGGGCCTTAGTTTGAGGAAATCCAGGAAATCTATAGCAACTTAATATGGTATTTATGCTTATGAACCTGATTTAATCTGCAGATGTCTCCCAGCTTCACCAACTGGGACCGACCCTCCAGGAAGGAACGGAGCCACGATAGAACCGTGCCCCCAAGGCCCATCTCGGAGAGTCGTCCCAGAAGGATACTATGATCAATGGTATCGAAAGCCGCTGAGATGTCCAGGAGAACCAACAGGGTCACACTCCCCCTGTCCAGCTCTCTGCGGAGATCATCCACCAAGGCAACCAAAGCCGTCTCGGTGCCATGGCCAGGCCTGAAACCAGACTAACTGGTCCAGGTAGTTGATGTTATCCAGAAATCCCTGGAGCTGAGAAGCAACCACCCGCTCCAGCACCTTGCCCAGAAAAGGGAGGTTGGAGATAGGTCTGTTAGGAAGTTGTTCAACACTGTGGAGTCAAGGGATGCCTTTTTCAGAAGTGGTCAAACCACAGCCCGTTTTAGCCGAGATGCAAAAATTCCCTGATGTTTGCAACTCAAATGTCCGCTTTTTAGGTGAAAAAAAACTTACATATTTGGCATATAATCACTTACCTGGATCTGTCTCTAGTTCTGCATCTAGAAAAGACTGAAAAGAAGGTGATGGTGGTCCATCTAGAGCAGGGGTCCTCAAACTAAGGCCCGGGAGCCGGATGCGGCCCTCCAAGGTCATTTACCCGGCCCTCGCTCAGGGTCAACCAAAGTCTGAAATGCATACTTGAAAGCATACAACAACAATGACAACAATCCTATCTCATGAGCCAAAAGCAGGCCCATACTTCCCATTGAGATACTAATAAGTTTATATTTGTTAAATTGTTCTTCATTTTAATTATTGTATTGTTTTTGAGTGATTTTTGCACTACAAATAAGATATGTGGTATGCATAGGAATTCATTCATGTTTTTTTCAAATTATAATCTGGTCCTCCAACAGTTTGAGGAACTGTGACCTGGCCCTCTGTTTAAAAGGTTTGTGGACCCCTGATCTAGAGCCCTTCTGGAAAGCAACACTATTTCTGTGCTCCAGCCACCAGTGCACCCATCTTCACCAGAATCCATATTAAAAATGTCTAGGTTGGCGGGATCCCTAACATGACACACAATAGTGCTTTTCTATCTGTCAATACTAGGTGCAGTACCTACTAACATCCTCATGGATATATATAAGATGCTGTATATACTTGTCCGAACGCTTCCACCCCTACGTCCCATCTCGTAATCTAAGATCAACCAAGAAGGCCCTGCTCTCGCTCCTGTCAATAGTACAGATGTGTCTGGCGGGGAAGAGAGACAGGGCCTTCTTGGCTGTGGCCCCCCACCTATGGAACACACTCCCAAATGAGGTAAGGTCCGCTCCCTCCCTCCTGGCTTTTAGAAAAAATTAAATTATTATTTTGGGACCAGGCCTTCGGGCAGTAGAAGTAAATGTATGCAGCATTCAGAAAGACAATGACTGGAACGGCAATTCAACAGACAAGACTGTTTTGTTTTAATGATTGTTTTATTGCCTGTGGATGTATTGTTTTAACTTGATTTATGTCTAATTGTAGTGTATAATTGTAATTGTTTGTACTGGCATTGAATTTTGCCATTACTTATGTGTAGTAATAGTCCCCCTCGGGGTGAGAAAAGCAGTTTATTCATTTATTTATCGTGTCATCAGCAACCATACCATTGTATTACATTTCTAACAGAACAAAACAAACAAACAGATAAAAAAGCACAAATTTGCAAACTTGGTTGATGATTAAATGTCCTTTGACCAGTATCTGGCCACTTGGAGTGCCTCTGGTGTTGCTGCAAGAAGGTCCTCCATTGTGCATGTGGCAGGGCTCAGGTTGCATTGCAGGAGGTGGTCTGTGGTTTCCTCTTCTCCGCACTCGCATGTCGTGGATTCAACTTTGTAGCCCCATTTCTTAAGATTGGCTCTGCATCTCGTGGTGCCAGAGCGCAGTCTGTTCAGCGCCTTCCAAGTCGCCCAGTTTTCTCTGTGCCCAGGAGGGTGTCTCTCATCTGGTATCACCCACGGATTGAGGTGCTGGGTTTGAGCCTGCCACTTTTGGACTTTCGCTTGCTGAGGTGTTCCAGCGAGTGTCTCTGCAGATCTAAGAAAACTATTTCTTGATTTAAGTCGTTGACGTGCTGGCTGATACCCAAACAAGGGATGAGCTGAAGATGTCGCTGTCTTGGTCCTTTCACTATTGGTTGCTACTTCCCGGCAGATGTCAGGTGGTGCGATACCGGCTAGATCAGGGGTCCTCAAACTTTTTAAACAGAGGGCCAGGTCACAGTCCCTCAAACTGTTGGAGGGCCGGATTATAATTTGAAAAAAACACGAATGAATTCCTATGCACACTGCACATATCTTATTTGTAGTGCAAAAGACACTTAAAAACAATACAATAATTAAAATAAAGAACATTTTTAACAAATATAAACTTATTATTTTTTCCAATGGGAAGTGTGGGCCTACTTTTGGCTGATGAGATAGGATTGTTGTTGTTGTTGTTGTGTTCTTTCAAGTCATTTCAGACTTAGATTGACCCTGAACAGGGCCGGGTAAATGACTTTGGAGGGCCGCATCTGGCCCCCGGGCCTTAGTTTGAGGACCCCTGGGCTAGATAGTGTAGAAAAGCAGTATACAAATACTGTAAATAATAATAATAATAATAATAATAATAATAATAATAATAATAATAATAATCTGGGCACACACATAAAGCATTCTGCTCTGGTCCATATCCTTGTTTTCACAGAATTTCCCCGGTCTCAAGTAGAAAGCATTAGAAATTTAAAAAGGTGGGTAGATGCTTCCTGGGAAAATGCTAAGAAAAGAAAAGATAGAGGATCCAATGGGAGGATGGTGGTAGAGTGATAGGAGCATAGTCTCTAGATCTAGGGAAGTCATGCTACCCCTCTATTCCGCTTTGGTTAGACCACACCTGGAATATTGTGTCCAATTCTGGGCACCACAATTCAAGAGAGATATTGACAAGCTGGAATGTGTCCAGAGGAGGGCGACTAAAATGATCAAGGGTCTGGAGAACCATCCCTATGAGGAGCGGCTTAAGGAGCTGGGCATGTTTAGCCTGAAGAAGAGAAGGCTGAGAGGAGATATGATAGCCATGTATAAATATGTGAGAGGAAGCCACAGGGAGGAGGGAGCAAACTTGTTTTCTGCTTCCTTGGAGAGTAGGCCGCGGAACAATGGCTTCAAACTACAAAAAAGGAGATTCCATCTGAACATGAGGAAGAACTTCCTGACTGTGAGAGCCGTTCAGCAGTGGAACTCTCTGCCCCGGAGTGTGGTGGAGGCTCCTTCTTTGGAAGCTTTTAAACAGATGCTGGATGGCCATCTGTCAGGGGTGCTTTGAATGCAATATTCCTGCTTCTTGGCAGGGGGTTGGACTGGATGGCCCATGAGGTCTCTTCCAACTCTTTGATTCTATGATGCTATACTCCGAACTTAAGAACAGAAAACGGAATGTTGGTGGACAGGAAAAGAGATTTAAAGATGAGCTCAAAGCCAACCTTAAAAACTCTGGCATAGACACTGAGAACTGGGAAGCCCTGGCCCTTGACCGCTCCAGCTGGAGGTCAACTGTGACCAGCAGTGCTGCAGAATTTGAAGAGGCACGAATGGAGGGCGAAAGGGAGAAGAGGAAGGCGCGTCAAGCCAACCCCGACCGAGACCGCCTTCCACCTGGAAACCAATGCCCACACTGCGGAAGAAGATGCAAAGCAAGAATAGGGCTCCACAGCCACATACGGACCCACAAGAACACTGGAAGACAATCATCCTCGGAAAACGAGGGATCGCCTAAGTAAAGTAAGTAACTAACTAAAGTAGTAATAGTCCCCCCTCGGGGTGAGAAAAGGAGTATACAAATACTGTAAATAATAATAATAATAATAATAATAATTTCTTAATTAGTATATGTGTGTCTGATTCTGGGCACACACATAAAGCATTCTGCTCTGGTCCATATCCTTGTTTTCCCAGAATTTCCCCGGTCTCAAGTAGAAAGCATTAGAAATTAAAGAAGGTGGGTAGATGCTTCCTGGGAAAATGCTAAGAAAAGAAAAGATAGAGGATCCAATGGGAGGATGGTGGTAGAGCGACTGGCCCAGGGCTGAGGTGACTAGTATGTGAAGCCTAGGCACTCATTGGTAAATCAGCGTAACTGAGAATAAATGGAATATATGCAGCAGCATGCTTTTTGGGGATTTATGAAAGCAAAGTCATTGCCAATGTATGCAAGGAAACAACAAACAGTCTTCAGGCTGCATTTGTTTCTGATTTTATAGTCCCTCTCGCTTTCCACGCAGGTGCACTCACACAAAGTTCACAGAATACCTGCCTGTCGGTTTATCTTCTCAAGAACAACAGTCCTAAAATATGGATTTAAAGGGGTTTTTTCCAGGCTGTTGGAATAAAAAACTTACTGACTTGAGCTATGGTGTTAAAAATTAGCAGAGAAGAGTGCATAAGCTAGTCTCCTAGCAGTGCATCGTCCTGAGTTTATAGGATGTTGATATATATGGCCTAGAAGCATTTGGTGATGGAGATGTATTGGCGGGGAGAGGGGGAAGCTCTGTTTCTATGTTCTTACTTTTCTGGGTGATGACATTTGTTTTTCAGGATGATTCAATTAGGAAGTATGTCAGCAAAAAGCTTTAATCTCATTAAACAAAAGCCCCCTTTGCTTTTTACTGGCTGCCTACTGGCAGTCTCTAAAGAGATGCCTTCTTCCCATCGTGCTCTGCTAGAAGGGATATGTCAGAACAAATCTTCCAGTAACAACTTGCATTAACTGCTTGATGTGGGTCTTCGCACGGATGTCAAGTGGAGTTGCTTAATTAGTGTTTAAGACATGAAGTGATACAGTTCTCCTCAAAAACGATTATGCTTTGTTGACTTCTTTACATAAGACATCAAATAACAACACATTGCTTGAAACGTTGCAAAAGGGATTGTTTAAGTCGGTCAGAATAGATACTCCAATCCAGCTAAGAGGATCCAAATGAGTAAGCAGGCTTCCCTGCATTGGTTCCCAGATTGGAAACTGGGGGGGGGGGGGGGCATGAACAGAATGTGTATTCAACTCCACATCCAAATGGGCACCAACATCCGGATGCAGTCTAGCCACACTGCATTGCTTTGGGTGGGATATGAATTTGATTTGTAGGTTTGTTTGATCAAGAAAAAATTTGGTTCTAAACTCCTTTGTTTCCAGGGAGTGCCAGTGTTTCGAATTTCTGAGGACTTCCAAAATTTAAGATTTCAAAATTTCGAAATTTACGAAATTTCGTTAATTACGAATCGATTCATTAATGGCGGACGCAATTGCGCAATGCGCTAAAAGCACCTCCAAACGGGACAGGGGGAACTTCTGAAATTCAGGATGAAATTAAAATACATTAAGTTAGGAAAAATACAAATTAAAATCACTTAAAATTAATAAAATAATAAAATAATAAAATAATAAAATAATAAAATAATAAAATAATAAAATAATAAAATAATAAAATAATAAAATAATAAAATAATAAAATAATAAAATAATAAAATAATAAAATAAAATAATAAAATAATAAGATAATAAAATATCTCCAGCAGGAGGAGGAGGAGGAGGAGGATGGGGAGGAAAGGCAACACTGGCACCTTTTCTCTCCTTCTTTCCCGTCTTAATAATTACAAAATAATTACGAAAATTTGGAAAAATTGTTTCGATTCTTAATTACTCTTCACACTATTCCTGCATGGCTCGATATTGGATCGTAAGCTAATTTAAATACGAATTAATAACGACTTTAGAAACTAACGAACACGATCAAATAATAAGCCTATTGATTTGTGCATCCTAGTTCCATTCTTTCATGTAGCCTGATGTGCAACTTTGTGTTTTTGTAATTGTTCTCCATGTAGAGCAAGGTGGGAAGTCTGACTTGGCCACGGTAGTCCACGCTCTGGTTACATCCCATATAGATTACTGCAACGCGCTCTACGTGGAGTTGCCTTCAAAGACTGTCCAGAAGCTTCAATTGGTCCAATGGATGGAAGCCAGGTTGCTAACAGGAGTAGCACTCAGGGAGCGTACAACTCCTCTGTTGCACCAGCTCCACTGGCTGCCGGTTTGCTACCCGGCTCAATTCAAAGTGCTGGCTTTGGCCTATAAAGCCCCTAAATGATTCTGGCCCAACTTACCTGTCCAAACGCATCTCCCCTTATGAATCATCAAGGACTTTAAGATCATCTGGGGAGGCCCTGCTCTTGGTCCTTCGTCATAAGTACATCAAGGGGCTGCTCAACCCATTACGCAAAGTAAGCATTTGCAGTATAGTTGATTTTGCGATCTTAAAGTTACTGGGATGTATAGTTCACCTAATATCAAAGAGCATTCTGAACTCCACCAATGATGGAATTGAACCAAATATGGCACACAGAACTCCCATGATAAACAGAAAATATATATCAATGATTGGTTGGGAGAGGGGGCACCAAGATACTGCTTGCTTACCATTGAAAATTACCTAGGGGTACCTCTGAGTACGTCTGGCGGGGATGAGAGACAGGGTCTTCTCGGTGGTGGCCCCTTGGCTATGGAACACCCTCCCCAGGGATATCAGAACAGCTTCTTCCATTTTGACATTTCGAAAAAAAATTAAGACATGGCTTTTCAAGCAAGCTTTTTCAAATACAAAGTAGCAGATAAGATAATAGAACAAGCATATGATGGAATTGGACATTGTTTTAATACGGATTTCCTAATGACGTATGTTTTATTGTTGTTATTATGATTTTATGATTTTATGTATGTTAATGTTTTTAAATTGTACTTGGCTGTGGCATTGAATTTTGCCTTGTAAACCGCCTCGAGTCACCTGAGGTCTGATAGGGGTGGTATATAAATACAGTAAATAAATAACATAAATAAAGCACACAGTCTTCAAGATGTTGTTGGATGGCAAGCCTCAGCAATCCAAGCCAACAAATGGGGAAAATGCATGGGAACTGAATGGACTTATGGATATTAGAACTCAGTGAATGTTGGCCACTAGATTGGCTTTTAATTGTTATTGTTTTAATTGATCGTTTTAACTATTGTGGCTATTACTGTTATGTAATTTATCTGTTGAATTGTTGGCATCGAATTGTGCCGATTGTAAGCTGCCCTGAGTCCCCCCTTTGGGGTTGAGAAGGGCGGGGTAGAAGTGCCGAAATAAATAAATATAAATAAAAACTGGAGTCCAAGGGGAGCTTCATGTTTCTCACCCTGATGTAGAGTGAAAAACAGTTATCCCTCTACAGAGTTGCATAACAAGAACTTAGGTATGTTATCACATTTTTTCACACTTTATAGATGTGTATCCTCTTGTGCATAGCCTGGATTGTTACTTTAACCCCCCCCCCCCCTCCAAAACAGTACTCTACAATGTATTGTCGAAGGCTTTCATGGCCGGAATCCATGGGTTGATGTAGGTTTTTCCGGGCTATATGGCCATGTTCTGGAGGTACTCTACAATGTTTATTCATTTAAACATTGTTCTGGAGGTACTCTACAATGTTTATTCATTTTAAAAAATCGATGCAATGGTCCCCCAAAAACCTTGAAAATGCTTCTCAAAAGTAATGTAAACATTAAATACCATATATACTCAAGTATAAGCCCATCCAGGGCACCTAATTTTACAAAGATTCTGGCAACTGGACTGATTGATAACTGGCAAATAGAGGAAGAAGTTGAAGACCAAAACACCTGGGGACCCACAGCTTGAGAACCACTAGGCTAAGGAGAGCATACCAAGTTTCCCTGTACCCAGGGCCGTAGCCAGAAAAAAAATTCGGGAGGGGTTGAAATTTTTGGGGGGGGGGGTTGAAAATTTCACGGGGGGGGGGAGTCGAAACCTGCCTCCTAGCTCACGCTGAAGCCAAGAGCACAGTAGGGGGCAGAGCAGCCTTCAATAGCCTGCAGCTCCGCCCTTGTCAACCACCTCCACCAAGTCTGGCCTCCTTAATGAGAGCATACAACATCTCTCCCCCCCCCCAAACTTGGTTGCTTCACTACTGTTCTGTCGTGCGCAGGGCCTGTAAATAATTGTCTTTAGAACAGGATGTGCAACCTTTGCCCAGCGGGAAGCCAGGGGGCCTAAAGAGAAGTTCTCAGAGGTTTCCACCACAAACAGTCTTTAGATGGCTTGAGAAGTACAACAAAGTCTTTAATTAATGAACAATCAAACAGAAACTTCTCTTGTCTTCAGTAAAGTTAAGCAAATGATTCCAAGCTTTTAGGCAACTGGTGAATTCCTAATCTTGCCCACGAAGAACAGGCAACTGTCTTCAATAACTTCTTCTTTAAAGGAAAATCCCCTTTTTAACTTCTCCCAGGCTGACTGTAATCTAACCCTTACTGATACCGGGTCGAACTGCATCTCGAACGCCGAGTGGACCTACCAGCAAGGCAGTAGATGTTCTCCAGCTGGAGTTCTTTGGTCTTTAGGGCTGTTTTCCTGGAAATTGTTTGGAGACACTTAAGACCTTTCTCCCCCAGAAGGTCTTAAGGGTTGAAGCTTTTGTACAGGGGAAGCTTGCACACATCCTATACATAAGCTTACCTTGCTAACTAAAAATGTCTCCCTTCCCTTCACAATTGCCCTGAGCAAGGGGCGGGACCAAAACTTAACGATGATGGACAGGTGACTTTCCCTATGACTGCAACCAAAGAAGCCACCTATCTGCAGAGTCCCTGAAACCTAGGACTTCAAGCAAACATTTAATACAAAGCAAATAAAGTTGGAGCTCCTGGTACAGCTGTACCAGAACAACTACATCGGCTATTGCTGCAAGTAATGACAGTGTGAATAAATTGCCAATATTTGCTTGAGATAGTGCTTACAGTTCTGGAGGGACTCTTAATTTTTTGCATCTCATAGACTTAGCAGGGGGATTTGGTTAACCAGTTAAGATTCATGAGTAAACTAGGTTTTTTAAAAAAATCTGAAACATTTCGGGGGGGGGGGTTGAACCCCTAACCCCCCCCCCCTTGCTACGGGCCTGCCTGTACCACCCAGAAGAGTTTTCTTGCGTTGAAAAAGAAGCTGACTTACTTCAACTTACAAAGAATAACAAACTTTTTACGAAAGCTTTACAGAGGCTGGATGGCCATTTGTCAGGGGTGCTTTGAATGTAATTTTCCTGCTTCTTGGCAGAGGGTAGGACTGGATGGCCCATGAAGTCTCTTCCAACTCTATGATTCTATCATTCTAAATAGGTATTTTTATTCATTTCTGGGAGGGGGACATGGTGCTGTCTTTCTAAAGAAGGTTGTATGTACAGATTTATCAAATCACTTAACTTATGACCCACATCCAAATTTTTGTACAGCCCTCTAAACAGTTATATGTAAGCCGTCTTGAATCCCCTTCATGGTCGAGATAGGCAGGGTATAAATAGAGTAAATAAAATAAATAATGGATGCATGTAAACTGCATATAATCTACAAGTGAGTAGACAAAGGCTTTGATGGAAATATGAATCTGTAAACAGATCTCCCAGCTGTAATGTGTGACTAGTTTCCTTTGACTACAGCCAGATTACAGTCACAGTACTAGTTCTAAATAGATTACTTGTTCTCTTATAAAATATTTTCTTCAGTGTGAGTAATGGGCTTTTCTTCCTTTAAAATAGTTCTGTGATCAGCACATAGTCTGTGCCTTTGAGATCATGTGTGTTGCAATAACTAGCTCCAGAACCTGTTACAGAAAGTCATAGCAGGATCAAGTGTATGTGTGTTAAAGAAAAAAAACCTTATGATGTTAATTATTATGTGCAGCTGGTAATGTAGGTCAGCCAGCATGTTTGGGCCACAGCCGGTGAAGTATAACTGTATGAATTTTAGAATACACTTTGGAGAAGCAATATGCTGCTCTGAAGGAGATCCTGTAATGTTGCTATGCTCTCACAGCAATGCTCTTTGCTATGGTGGAATAGCTATTTATTCAAGGTTTATGTTTTGCTCTCTGATTTGAATGAAGATGAAGAAGCCTTATTCTGTATTACTTACAAAGACTATGTAAGTTGTTGCACTGTTTGGTTTTGTATGCAACACTGCAAGTTTTTTCTGTTCCTTTTTCCTTTTGCTTGCGTATCTTTTGCAATTTGACCTGGCTAAAATCTGCTTCTGTCAACAGAACCTACCTTCCAACGGGAAGAAAGGAAGGAAGATTCTGGAGGATGGAGTGGGGCAAGTACATCCTGTGCCCCTCCAAAAACAATTTTAACCCCCCCCCACCTCCATCCCAGAACTCCAACACTCCAAGACCTGGACCACCATCATATAATGTGTCTGGGGAGCCCCCAGCCTTTTTATAGAGTTTTGATTTGAAACTGGCCACAGTAACAACCAAAAACAGCCAAATTTTGGAACATTGTGGTAATGGGCTTTTCTTGATGATGTAAGGTGACTTTAAAAAAGTGTATATAATAGTCATATCATGCAGGATTAAGGTTGCCAGATCACAGAGCTGTGCAACTTCAAAGTCAAAGATGGCATTTGAAATTTGTAGGCTTTGTAGAACCAAACTAACAAACCAAAAGTTGGTCTTCTATAATTTATTGAAATATAATGGAGAGGCCAAAATGTCCATGAGAGAGTTAGGCTTGGGCGGTTTCGTTCGTTAATTTCGTAATTCGTTATTAATTCGTATTTAAATTAGCTTACGATCCAATATTGTGCCATGCAGGAATAGTGTGAGGAGTAATTAAGATTCGAAACAATTTTTTGTAATTATTTCGTAATTGTTTCGTAATTGTTTCGTAATTATTTCGTAATTATTGTCGCATGTCTGGTGCAAGTTTTATAGTTGTTTTATCACACCAACAGTCAACAGCGGAGGGAGAGGAAAGCTTCAGAAGTTCCCCCTGTCCCATTTGGAGGTTTTTTTAGCATATTGCGCAATCACATCCGCCATTAACAAATCGATTCGTAATTTTACGAAATTTCGTGTATTTCAAAAATTTTAAAAGGAAAATTTTGGAATTCTTAAAAAAAACGAAATGCAAGGGCCCCCTAAAAACAAAACGAGTTTAGAACCAAATTTTTCTGTGGTTACCCAAGCCTAGAGAGAGTTTTTTTTAGTCTCCATGTGCTGGTAGAGCTGTACCAGAAGCTCCCACTTTATTTGCCTTGTATTAAGTGTTTGCTTGCAGCCCAAGGCTTGGGATTTTGCAGAAGGGTGGCTTCCTGTTAAAGTTTGCAGTTACAGGGCAGGCCACCTGTCCATCATCATTAGGTTCCTTAGTTCCACCCCCTTTTTGGGTTTCAGAAGAGAAGGGATCAATTTTTAGTCAGTCACACACAAGGAAGCTAGTCTATAGGATGCAGACAGCTCGTCCCGTAGGAAAAGCTTCATTCTTCAGAATCACAGCTCACAGCCTCTCAGCCTCACAGCACCAGAGGGGGAAACAACCCTGAAGTTCCCACAGGACAGCATTACAGAACCACTGAATTCCAGCTGAAGTATCATCAAGCCTTGGCTGGTAGGTTTACTCGATGCCCAGAAGCAGTTGGGATCGGTAGTAAGACCCAAATCAGCGAGGCCCAGATAATAGACAGCCTGGGAGAGATTATAAAGGGTTCTTCCTTATGCTAAGAATGTACAGTTAATCCAAGTCAGTGCCAGTCTCTTAAAGACTAGAACAAGAAAACCTTGAAGTGTTGTCTGAAGATTTGTTATCTGTTCCTTAATAAAGACTTTGTTGTACCATTAAAGACTGTAAAGACCATTACTTCAGGAATTCCCTAAGAATCTCTCTTTGAGGCACCCCGGCTTCCCACTGGGTTAAAGTATACGTCCTATAGAATAAAGACAATTTGTTCAGACCCAGTGCGCGACAGAACACTCCAAGTTCCAATGGCCAGTTTCAATTTAATGTTCCAAAGTTAATGTGTGTGTATATGTATGTGTGTGTGTGTGCAGGTAATTTGTTAGTCAAATTACCAGGAATAAAAAGCTACTTGTAATTAAAAAGAAAGAAAATTACATAGCATTTATATAATGAGATAAGTTACAACTTGGCTGCCCCGTTTTGATTTCAGTGAGTATCATTTGGAATTTCAGCACTGCAAACTGGACAACAACAAAAAGACTTGATGGCCCAATGGGCTAGGGCTGCCCCAGAAAGACACAAACGTATTCTCTTTTATTATAATAATATATAAGCAGTTTTGCTTTGCCTATGGAAGGTATGGCTTAGTGGCTCAGGCTCAAATCATCTGCAAACAGCTGTTAACCATCAGCAGGTTTCCTTTTGTTTTCCCTTCCGATTCCAGCAGCTTGATCCTTGCACTGACACCAATCAGACGCTGTCTGTCAAAACCAATAAACTCAGCTTCTCAATCCCTCCTGAGCCATGTAGAGTGACACTCGAGCAATTCATCTATTGTTGACTGAATTCGCAGACTAACAGGGAGGCATATATTACTTTAATAGCTTTCTTTTCTTGTAATGTATGGCGTTGATGATATTTTCTGTGAGATATTTTACTGTCGGAACTGTTTGGAAAATGCAGTACCAATTCACTCTTGAAAATGTTTCAGACTCTTTCCTCCAAACTCAAAATTATATATATAGCAATTACTTATTATATCTATGTTCTTCCAAGTAAAAACCAAAAGAAGGGGGATCTAGATTGAGGAATGACATATGAGCTTTGTTCCTGGTGCAAAAAGCAGCCCCGAGGAGAGGGCAGATGATTAAGTCTCCAGGGCATGCTTTTACTCTGGTTTTGTTAGTTCCTTGTTAGAAGCAAGTGTCTTCAATTTTTAAGCTTTTACCAAGGAAGTTTCATATATATCTACATATTTGCATACTGAGGCCTTTCTCCCACTGAGGCCTTCTCACACTGAGGGCTCTCTTCACACTGGGGCTTCACACATGAGGCCTTTGCATACTGAGGCCTTTCTCCCACTGAGGCCTTCTCACACGGAGGGCTCTCTTCACACTGGGGCTTCACACATGAGGCCTTTGCATACTGAGGCCTATTAACACACTGAGGCCTTTCTCCCACTGAGGCCTTCTCACACTGAGGGCTCTCTTCACACTGGGGCTTCACACATGAGGCCTTTGCATACTGAGGCCTATTAACACACCGAGGCCTTTCTCCCACTGAGGCCTTCTCACACTGAGGGCTCTCTTCACACTGGGGCTTCACACATGAGACCTTAGCATACTGAGACCTATTAACATACTGAGGCCTTTCTCTCACTGAGGACTTCTCACACTGAGGGCTCTCTTCACACTGGGGCTTCACACATGAGGCCTTTGCATACATATTTATTGTTTAAGAGAGTCATGTCTGAGTTATCATATTGTTTTAGTGGATTTTTAAATAACTATGGTACAAATAAGGGACAGGAAGAAGAGGCAAGACTGTTTTGGACTTTTTTTAAGATTATGTGTGCTTTGCATTTTTGTTTAATGTGTTTGTTCAGTCTTAACTCATTCTCTTTTGCCTGTTTGTATTTTGTGCACCTGTGAGAGTTACAGTGCTATCCTGCAAAGAAGCAGTGCATTATTAACTTCAAACAAATTAACACAACAAGGTGTGTTAAGAGGAGAAAAATTAATAACAAAAATATATGACAAACTCTTAGAATGGTCAACTGAAACTGAATTAATAAAAAAATTGCATGGTCAGATGGGCAGAAAATATAAGAAGACCCATTCATCTGAGAGAATGGGAAACAATTTGGAATAGGAAGTTAAAATATACATATGCGATGGACTTAAAAGAAAATTGGCTTAAGATGTTCCATCGTTGGTATATTACATCTAAAAAATTAGGAACAATGTGTAAAAATATGGACAAGAAATGTTGGAAATGTCATGAGGTTAGACCACATCTGGAATATTGTGTCCAGTTCTGGACACCACAATTCAAGAGAGATATTAACAAGCTGGAATGTGTCCAGAGGAGAGCGACTAAAATGATAAAAGGTCTGGAGAACAAGCCCTATGAGGAGTGGCTTAATGAGCTGGGCATGTTTAGCCTGAAGAAGAGAAAGCTGAGAGGGGATATGATAGCCATGTATAAATAATTGAGAGGAAGCCACAGGGAGGAGGGAGCAAGCTTGTTTTCTGCTTCCCTGGAGACTAGGACGCGGAACAATGGTTTCAAACTACAAGAGAGGAGATTCCATCTGAACATGAGGAAGAACTTCCTGACTGTGAGAGCCGTTCAGCAGTGGAACTCTCTGCCCTGGAGTGTGGTGGAGGCTCCTTCTTTGGAAGCTTTTAAACAGAGGCTGGATGGCCATCTGTCAGGGGTGATTTGAATGCAATATTCCTGCTTCTTGGCAGGGGGTTGGACTGGATGGCCCATGAGGTCTCTTCCAACTCTTTGATTCTATGATTCTATGATTCTATGAGGTAGAGGGCAGTTTCTTTCATATGTGGTGGTCCTGTAAGAAAGCTCAAAATTATTGGAAAAACATACATCAAGAAACACAAAAAAATATTGGGAATATAATTCCCAAGTAAACCAGAATATTACTTATTAAATATAACGGACTCTGAATTCTCCTCTGACTTAAATACTGACATTTTATTCACTTATATTTCGACAGCAGCAAGGATATCTTATGCAAGAATTTGGAAAATGGATAAAACTCCGGAGGTAGAAGACTGGATAGTCAAACTACAAGAGATTAAGGACATGGACAAATTAACTTATTTTTTGAAGAAAAATACGGGAAAACCAATAAAAGAGACAAACTGGTCATCGTATTGTCGAAGGCTTTCATGGCTGGAATCACTAGGTTCTTGTGGGTTTTTTCGGGCTATAGAGCCATGTTCTAGAGCAGGCATGGGGAACCTTCGGCTCTCCAGGTGTGGTGGACTTCAACTCTCACAATTCCTTGAGGCCAAGGTAAGCCTTTGGGGTGAATGCCGAGCCTCAAGGAATTGTGGGAGTTGAAGTCCACCACACCTGGAGAGCCGAAGGTTCCTGACCCCTGTTCTAGAGGCATTACTCCTGACGTTTCGCCTGCATCTATGGCAAGCATCCTCAGAGGTAGTGAGTCATCATTTGGAAATTATTTAAACGAAAGATCTAAGTAAGATGAGAAGATAAAATCTGACTGGAAACTTTGTACGTGAAGACACAGAATGGAAGTCAACAATTTCTTTTTTTTTTCTTCTTTTCTCTTTTTTTCTCCTAATTTTGTATAAATTTTGTTTTATTTTGGTTTTTTATATTTTTTCTCTTTTTCATATTATACAGATTCTTAAAATTTCCTACTATCCTATATCTAAATGTTCTCCCACTTTCCTTGTAAACCTTTTTCTTTTATGTAGATGTATAACTTAATAAAAAAAACTATTGGAAAAAAAGAGGAAGGGACTACAATAAGGAAATTGTACTTTTCGCCCAATTTCAGAGCTACAGTGTGAATCTCTAGATTGCAGCCAGGAAACCCTACAAAGCACAGTTCTAGGTCTGCATGTCCAATACAAATAATTTCTTTAAGAGAATGGGAGACAAGGTTAAATTTATGTGAGCCCTTTAATTACCATTTGATTTTGACAATAGTTAACAATAGGAAAACAATAAAATCAAAGAACAAAACTTCACCTAAACACTTTTAGTGCCAGATACTTTTCAAAAATCTTTTAAAATCAGGTGTCCATGATTCATGCTTACAATTCTAGGGTGGGAACATAGGAGACCCATTATAAAGGCCTTCTCTCTGACATATGTCAATCTAATAAATCATAAAAGGATAGCAGTGAACTAGGTCTTTCCAACCTTCAAATTGGGTTCCCTTAAACAAACACAGGTGACCTTTTAGCTCAATGTTTCTCAACCTGGGAAGGAGGTCATGAGGGGGTGTCAAAGGGGTTGTGAAAGACCACCAGGAAACACAGTATTTTCTATTGGTCATGGGGGCTCTGTGTGTGGGAAGTTTGGCCCAATTCTATCATTGGTGGGGCTCAAGGGGCTCTTTGATTGTAGGTGAAAAATCCCAGAAATGACAACTCCCAAAGTAAATGTCTATATTCTCAAACTCCACCAGTGTTCACATTTCGGCATATTGAGGATTCATGCCAAATTTGATCCAGATCCATCATTATTTGAGTCCACGGTGTTCTCTGGATGTAGGTGAACTACAACTCCAAAACTCAAGGTCAATGCCCACCAAACCCTTCCAGTATTTTCTGTTGGTCGTGGGAATTCTGTGTGCCAAGTTTGGTTCAATTTCAACCTTGGTGGAGTTCTGAATGCTCTTTGATTGTAGATTAACTATAAATCCCAGCAACCACAACTTCCAAATGACAAAATCAATCCTCCCTCCAACCCCACCAGTATTCAAATTTGGGCGTATTGGGTATTTGTGCCAAATTTGGTCCAGTGAATGAAAATACATCTTGCATATCAGATACTTACATGACAATTCATAACAGTAGCAAAATTATAGTCATCATAATCATCATCATCATCATTTAATAACTTATTAATCGCCCTCCATCCGAGAATGCTCCAGGCAATTTACAGCTAAATTACAAAAGATAAAATACATACATACAAAAATTAGGCCTGGGTAACAACGGAAAAAATTGTTTCTAAAATCGATTTGTATTTGGGGGGTTTTTTTGTTTCGATATTTAAAATAATTACAAAATTTTCCCTTAAAAAAGTTCGATATTTACGAAATTTCGTAAATGTGAAAAAAATTACAAAACATTAATTAATTCCTACAGGCCAATTAGCCTAATTGATATTGTGGCCAAGATATATGCCAGATATCTCCTGAACAGAGTTGAATGTTGGGTAAAAGAAAAACATATCCTCGCCGAAGAACAGGCTGGCTTTAGACAGAGCAGATCAACTATTGACAATTGCTTTGTTTTAAATCATACAATTGCAAAATATGTCAGCAGAGGGAAACAACTGTATGCCGCCTTTATAGATCTTAGTGCAGCATTTGACACTGTAAATAGAGAGACGTTATGGAAGAAACTAACGGATCTCAATATGGAACCCAGACTGCTGGCACTAATCAAGGCACTTTATACGAGCACTTACCTGAAAGTGCGACTTGGGATGCAAGGAGCCATGACAAACAGTATAGAAACATACAAAGGGGTCAGACAAGGGTGTATATTAGCACCACTTGTATTCAGCTTATACGTAAATGATCTCCCCGAACAGTTGAAGGACCCAGAGGTACACATGCCTAAGCTGTGCAATACACATTTCAACATCCTTCTATATGCCGATGATATGATTTTACTATCATATTCGCAAGTTGGGCTACGTAGACTGCTGAGAAGGTTTAATTCCTATTGTCATAACAACGCTCTAACTATTAATAAATCAAAGTCAAAAACAATGGTATTTGGCAAACGACGTAACAGACACAGATGGTTCCTGGATGATGAACCAATAGAGCAAGTTTGCACTTTCACATATCTGGGAATTGTTTTTTCTGAGACCGGCTCTTGGCTACCACACCATCAAAAAAGTTCAGTTAGGGCAAGAGTACGTGCAAATCAACTACTTAAACTGACAAATCACAGCCAACCAGGATCCTTAGACCCACTTCTCAAAGTATATAAAGCAAAGGTTACTCCCATGCTCTTGTACGGAGCTGAAGTTTGGGGTCTAAACCAGGTACCATTATTAGAGCAATCACAATCACAGCACCTGCGAAGTTTCCTAGGAGTGGACAGGACGACCCCAGCTGCCGCAGTAAGAGCGGAACTGGGAGTACACACAGTGGATGGCTTATCCAAAATCAGGGCCTACAACTACTGGGCAAAACTGATGGCCATGGAAAATGATAGACTCCCCAAACTGTGCCTGTTAGAGCAGATAGAAAATCAACATCAGACCTCTTGGTTAGTTCTCCTGACAAAATACATCAGGAGCTGTGGACTTCCGACTCGGTATCCGAATCTCTTAGAAGAGTTAGACCCAAAAATAGTTGCTCAACGAGTATTGGATATAGAAGGCCAAAAAGATATCGCTACCCTCAGTAAAGCTGGCTCACTGAAATGGTTAGGCCGCTTTAAACATACTTTCCAAACAGCTCGATATCTAAAAACAGAAATGCCTAAACACCTTAGGAGGGTATTTACCAGAGCTCGTTTTGAACAGCTGGATACAATGGACAAGCACGGAAGGTTTAATCAAGTCCCATACAACGAACGATTTTGTATTTGTGGAGCACCAGAGGTGGAGGATATCACACATGTATTGTTCAACTGTGAGCTGTATAAGAAAGAGAGAGACCACTGCCTTGGACCATACATTATTCACAAAACACACTGGGACCCATATATTAAAACCTCATTTTTGTTGGCCGGACAGAACCCTAAAATAACACACAAAACAGCCCTTTTTCTATTCAAAGCAACACAGCTGAGAATTGCACATTTAGAATCAATTGGGGTAAACTGTGGAGGTGACGCAGACATTTGATCTGAACGAGATCCTGTTGACAGCTTGTTTATTTTAACTCCTTTTATACCGAGGGTTGTATGTTGTATGTATGACTATGTATGACTATGTGTTAACTGTGTTATGTGTTAAATGTTTTGATACGGCCAATAGGCCAATCAATAAAACGTATCTATCTATCCACAAAACATTAACGAATCGATTTCCGAAACAATAACGAATCGATTCGTTAATGGCGGACGCGACCGCGAAATACGCTAAAAAACCTCCAAAAACTTCTGAAGCTTCCCTCTCCCTCTGTTGTTGACTGTTGGTGTGATATTATAATTTTTTTTTCACTAATTAAACAAAAAACTTGCCCCAGACATGCGGAAATAATAACGAAACGACCTCAGAACAATAACGAAACGAATACAATAACGAAATACAAAGCATTTACAAAACGTGTTTAAAAATTCGTGTTTTTAAAAAATTGCTCCAGAATGGTTCGTTATTGTTTTGTAATTGAAAAAATTAACAAATTATTAACAAATTACGAATTAACGAAACGAAACCGGCCAGCCCTAACAAAAATTAAAAATCAACAGAGATCGAATGCTCTAGTAAAAAGCCAGGTCTTAAGTGCGAGAGTAAAAGGCCCTAAGTCACGCATGGCTCTCATGTAGGGCGGCAAGGAATTCCACAAGGCAGGGGCAGAAATAGAAAAAGCCCTGCGTCTGGTCCTTTCCAAGTGCACTTCTCTAGGACCCAGTATATGGAGTAAGTCACGTTGGGCTGGTCGTTGCGACCTCCGATGATGGGAGAAGGAGAGGCGGTTCCTAAGGTACGATGGACCCTGGCCGTAAAGAGATTTAAAGGTCAGAACTAGTTATGAAGTCATAATGAATATAGTTTCATGGTTAGGGGTCACCACAGCACAAGGAACAGTATTAAGGGGTCGTGACAGTAGGACAGTAGAAGGGTTGAGAACCACTGCTTTAGATAATTTTTTTAGGGCATTAAAATTCATGACAGAGTATGAAGTTGAGTCTTGGTGGTGGGTCCGTAAACGACCGTGGAGACTTATTCTGGATCCACATGGGCTTTCACACTGAGGACATACATTTCCAGATGGAAGGCGGTCATAACAAGGGATTGCTTGACACACCTTTCTCTTGGCATGTTTCTCTCTTTAGCCCTCCATTCATGCCCCTGCGAATTCCGTAACCTCTAGTTAGAATCCTCAAGGGCCAGAGCTTCTCAGATCTCTGTATTTATTCCACATTTTTAAGGATAGCTTTAAGCCCATCTTTAAATTTCTTTTGCTATCTGCCAGCATTCTGTTTTCCATTCTTGAATTGAAAATAAAGTAACTGCTTTGAGAGATGGTTCTCAAACATTCGGACAACATGGCCAGCCTAGCAAGGTTTATGACAGAGAGCAATGTATGATGAATAGGCATCTAATATAACTGGAGCAGAATCATTAATGTGCTCTGGATGCTTGGTCTAGCAGGCTTTGTACCAGTTGAAGTATCCAAGTCATCTTTAGAGGCAGTGCCATACACAGTACATCAATGTCACTCTTGGCCACTGAATCCTGGGGCCTTTCTCCACTGACTTTTAAAGCTAGCCTGATCAAATATCTGGGATGCCAGATTGGGTTTCCTTTACAGCCAAGTAGGGACTCCCTGAGCTGCTTCAGCAGCATCAGGGACACAGTTTGTTGCCATTGGGCAGGGGCCCTAACTTCAAACGCCCCCCCCCCCCAAAGTAGGCATCTACCATACTCTCAGGGGTCTATCACCATTTTGGCAGGTCCCGTGATTCACAAAGAAGGGGCCTGGGAAGGGAAAGCATGGGACAGCTGTGAAGACAGTTGTGACCAGGGGCGGCTCAACCCATTACGCAAAGTAAGCATTTGCAGTATAGTTGATTTTGCCCAGGGGTGCTCTTGAAGCGCTCTTGGGGGAAAATAGACCTTGACATATGCGAGTTGTAGTTACTGGGATATATAGTTCACCTACAATCAAAGAGCATTCTGAACTCCACCAATGATGGAATTGAACCAAATATGGCACACAGAACTCCCACGACGAACAGAAAATATAGATCAGTGATTGATTGGGGGGGGGGGGGGGTGGCAAAATACTGTTTGCTTACCGTTGAAAATTACCTAGGGCTGTCTCTGGTTGTGACTGATTCCTCTTAGGAACCAAGCCAGCAGCCTCAACCGTTTCTAACTCAGGAGACAACCCAAATCCAGCTTCAGGTTTTCCTCCAAGTTATTAACCATATTTACCCAGGTTGACCCAGTTCAGCCCTGTGCAATATTTAGCCACCACACGGCTGATCAAATCAGACCGACCAAAATGGTCAGAGTAGATGTGCCCCTGGAGAACTATAAGACTGCAGAACTGGAGAAATGGCTTGCAAATGTCCATCCAGGTCCACAGATTAAACTGTGAGGGGTCGCTAAGATTTAGCAACCGTAAAAGGTTTCTGAATGCACAACGATGAAAATTTATTTCACAAATGCACAATGAATCTGAGGTATTCCTGGCAGCCCTCATCCATGTTGCATTGCATGACTTCAGTACAGCCTTGGTTCTGAACACACAACATGCACACTTTGCACCGTGCATTCTGTCACACTACTCAATGCCAACAAACACTGCCAGAAACATCTCAGCTCAGATTCGAGACTATTATAAGTTATGAATTGCAGTGTTTTTACAGTACATAAAAGGTTTTCTGCCTTTACAGAAACATAAAAGTGTAATGGTGGAAAATAAATATTTTTAATATTTTTCTACCTTCATTCCTTAGCATGAAAGTATCAGTATACCTTTGGATGCGGTATTGAGTGTAGTATTATTTTTGCTGTTGTATGTCCTTTGGTTGCGGGGAGGAGGGGGAGTGTCTGAATGGCTCTCCAGGAACTCATCTATTACCTGGAATTTTGAGTCTGAGGGAGTGAGACTAAGCACCTTTGGATAGTATTGTGTGGGAATTTTTGATTTTAAAAATTGCGATTACCTCTGTCTTTTATATAAATATAAGTGTTTAATTGCAGCAAGTAAAGACAAAAGCCTTTTAATAATAGTTCTCAACTATCATCGCCATATGTTTATGTAAGTATGAACATCAATTTGTAATAAACTTCTTTTTTTTGTCGTGTCAGAAGTGACTTGAAAAACGGCAAGTTGCTTCTGGTGTGAGAGCCTTGGCCGTTTGCAAGGATGTTGCCCAGGGGACACCCGGATGTTTTGATGTTTTATCATCCTTGTGGGAGGCTTCTCTCGTGCCCCCACATGAGGAGCTGGAGCTGATAGAGGGAGCTCATCCACACTCTCCCTGGATTTGAACCTGCGACCTGTCGGTCTTCAGTCCTGCCAGCACAAGGGTTTAACCCACCGCACCACCGGGGGCTCCATGTAATAAACTAAAACTCAACTAAAACTTTCTTTTGTCCTAAAATATAAATAAATATAGCAAATAATTTCTGAAATAACCATGAGTTTTAGTTTTTATGTGTTCTGGGACAGCCACACCAGGAGCTCCAGCTTATCTTGCATGTATTTTAAAGTTCTATGCCTTTACAGTTAGATGGCTTTCCTTAGTTTGCATTTATTGGATCTATGACCTGTCAATTATCGTTAAGTTCCCTGGTTCCGCCCCCTTTTTGGGTTTTGGAGGGAATAGGAGCCATTTTGGGTCAGTCCACACAGAGAAGCCTTTCATACAGGACATAAAACCAGGAGCTCCTGTAGAAAGCTTTGTCTTCTACAGCTTGGCCGGGGAGATACAGCCCATAGCTTGGCATTGGATATACAGGCCCATAGCTTGACCAGAGAGATGCAGTCTCAGCACAGCTCTTTTTCTGAGGATTTTTCAGCCTTACAGCTCCTTTGCTGAGGGAATCCAGTCCCACAGCCAGCCATCACTGAAACCTGAACACCTTCTTTTCCCCTGGAAGTCTACAAAGCTCTGCTTGGTAAGGGTCACTTGCAGCAGCCAGAAGCAGTTGTTAGGGGCTCCACGCCAACAGAGGCAAAGACAGACTGCCCAGATAAGAGGTTAAGGATTTCCCCATTAGTTAAAATACAGTTACGAAGATAGTGCCTGTTCCCTGTGGACAAGATTGAGAGAGCCGATAGACTATTAAGAGAGCCTTAAAGTACCTGTATGATTTCAATACTAAAGAACTTTGTTGAACCTTTACGCAATCTAAAGACTCTGTTTAAGGAAATCCAAAGGCCTTTAATCTGAGGCAGCCCTGGCATCCCATTGGGCACACAGAATTTATGTCCTGTCTACAGTCTTATGTACAGGCCCAGCGTGCAACAACACAGTATGTAATAAACTAAAACTCATGGTTATTTCAGAAATTATTTGCTGTATTTATTTATATTTTAGGACAAAAAAGTGGGTTTGGATAAATCTTTAAATTTAGAACGAAGAGATAAAAATACTGATGAAAATTTAAGTGTACCAGTTTGCAGTACACTTAAATTGACATGAAAAAGAAATACGTTGAATCCTTTTTGCAATATGAATTTATTTCCAATAATCAAGATGGTATGGAAAAACCTCTGCTTAATTTGTAATGAAGCTTTGGCTGCGGAGAGCATAAAACCAGTCAAACTAAAACGACATACCAAGCACGCAGTGGACGGCAAAGGAATCATTTGAACGACTTTAAAAATCTTCAAATAAAGAAAAACAATGTTTTGAGAAATCTGTTACTGTCAATAAAAAAAAATATTTATTTGCCCCCTTCAAACTTTTTATTTAATTGCAAAAACTCCAAAGGCCTATGTGATAGAAGAAGACCTAATGTTACCTGCTGCTAAAATTCATGGAGAAAAGATATGGGGATGGAATTTTTAAAATTCTTTTATCAGATGATACTGTTTCCAAAAGAATTTCTGGTATCAGTAATTACCAATTTCAGCAACTTATTAAGAAGCTTAAGGACAGCTCAAAATTTGCCATTTAGTTCAACTAAACAAATTATATTTATACTATGGCACAATTGTTACTTTATGTAAGATAGGTTTATGAAGGAAGCATACATTATTGTTCTGTTGCCTTTTGAAAGACCACACGAGAGGGGGAAATGTGTTTCTTAAAGTCAATTACACTGTTCAATGGAGAAAAAGTTGCGGGCCTGAAAATAGTTGTTGTTTTATGATTTGGGGGTGCTGAAAACGAAAACGACATTTAAAAATGTATATTGGCTCTAGTTTTTATGATATAAACAATCACGTGATCACGTATGGTTGAAAAAATGAATGTTGCGACTTACACTATGGAAGATTCTAGAATATTCTAGAAAGTTTGATGACCCAGTATTAGTCCCGTGTGCAAAAGCCAGAAAGCCCTATATAAGGCCAGACTTTTGAACGGTGAGGGTCAGTCAGTTGAAGACTGAGACAGTATCGTTAAACATCGTTTTACATTGTTCTTTTTACTGTAGTTATGCCTCGCACGTGTGTAAATAAAGCACTATGGAAAAAAGATATCAAGGCAAATGGACTCCGTCAATGCTGTCAGACTACTGCTGGAGCATTGTAAGAGACAATCCTTTCCTTGAATACAAAAGAAAAGTCAAGAGAAGCAAACAGGATATAAACTAAAGTCACGATTAAAGCGACGTTTAAACTTTCAGACTTTTCAACTGCATTAGGCCTACTAATATAGTTTCTTGCTGCACAAACATAAAGAATAGACTAATTAAATAAATATTTCTCATGTATAAACTATTGGCAATATAATTTGACTAAAATTTAGTAAATATTCATGGTTTATATACATGCAGTAAGGTTAGGCGCATTATCATAATATTAACAAATTACCTATTGTGGAGAAAATTGAAATAGCTGTTGCATAAAAACCAGAGGAAATTAACACATTTAATTATTATATTTGAATTCAGCATGTTAAATTTATTAAGAAACGGCACATTTCGTTTCCGCAACTGAGAAAAACTGAAAATTTGTAGAACAGTGTTATTGTTTCACAAATGAAGATTTACAGTTGAAAACTTCATTGCAGTCCATGTAGATGGTGCTGAAGCAATGATGGGTAAGAATGTTGGATTGTAGCAAAAATTAAAGCTGGTAACAATTACCATATCACTTTTACACACTGCATGATCCATCGGGAGGCAGGTGTCACAAAAAAAAATCACTAGGATTAGAAATTGTCTTATTATTAAAAATCATTAACTTTATTCAAAAACCATGCCTTTATAGTAATTTGTTTTCAAAGCTTTGCAAAGACATGGACTCTAGTTACAAAAGATTATCACTACATGCAGAAGTAAGGTGGCTCTCAAGAGGGCAAAGTTTAAACCAATTATTGAAATTGAAAAATATATTTTCAATTGAGCCAAAATCTGATTTTGTTCATTTTTTTCATACTGACTTGTGGCTTTCAAAATTGTGTTACTGGTCAGATAGTTTATTTACAGTATTTACGAGGGGTATTTTTTAAGTAAGGTCCGTTTTGTTGTAGAGACTAGTAGTTCGCGCACATACCGCAACGCGCGCGTGCGTCGTGTACCGGCATGCCTTGGGAACAACTGTGCTCAGTTTCCGCTCTGTAGCTAACCTGTACGGTTCTGTTCTGTGCTTTAAAAATGTTTAAGACTATCAACTCACCCTCCGCATGTGAGGTTCGCGCAGTGATACGGTTTTTGTCAGCAAGGAACCTGCCTGCTGCAGAAATTCATCGACAGATTTGTGAAGTGTACGGTGATACTGTTATGAGTGAAAGTAAAGTGCGTAACTGGGTACGACAATTCAAAGATGGCCGTGACAACGTCCATGATGAGGACCGCTCCGGTCGCCCTTCTTTGATTACAGTGAACTCTTGGTTATCGGAGCAGGCGGCAAGTTTTTATGAAGTGGGTATTTTAAAATTGGTTCAGAGGTATGATAAGTGTTTGAACAAACTTGGCAACTATGTCGAAAAATAGAGTGAAGTATGTACTTTCTGAAAATAAATTTACTTTTTTGAAATAAACTTTCATTGTGTACTTATGTTCAAATGGACCTTACTTAAAAAATACCCCTCGTATATTCCGCCCTTCTCACCCCAAAGGGTACACAATGTTCATATACATGGCAAAAATTCAATGCCGTTTTTGACATTCAAGACATACAGACAGAGGCCATTCAGCAGTGCTTCCACTTCGGATCCTGGAGATTGCTTGATTTGGCCAGAGGGGAGCTGTCACTTCGTCCATTATGACGTCGAGCCTTTTTGATCATAGTATTTCTTCCTTGCTCTCCGGCATATTTTTGGTGTCATAAATTAGCCTCCCCTATTTAAGTGGTCCCTAATTTCTCTACTTCCCGCACAGCTGTTTTTAAACTGCTTAGGTCAACAGTGAGCTGGGCATTTTTAACAGCCTTTTTAAACAGCTATTAACAGTCGGGCACTCAACCCCGACTCAGGCTTCGAACTTGCCACCTTTCGGTTGGCAGTGATTAATTGCAACTGATTAACTAGTTGTGCTAGCAGCCCTTAGAGTTTTTAAAAACTCTAAGATTTAAACAGGTCAAGAAAAAACTGTAATATATTTATGTTAAAAGATAAAACTGAAAGTTTAACCAAAAAACTTAACATATGGAAAAATAGGGTGGGAAATGTTTCTTTAGGAATGTTTACAGCTACAGATGATTTTATAATTAAAAATAACCTTCCCAAACATTCATAGTTATAATTTTATCAGAAATGCTGGGGGAAACAGTTTCAGAAATATTTCCTTTCAAGTTTTAATTCTAAAAAAACTAAGCTTAAACCATAGTCAATTGAAATAAGAAATGTCAGTCATTGGGCTTTAAAGGTTCAAGAAGAATTTGCCAAGTTATCAAACAACACAGGTTTAAAACTTGAGCTTCCTTTAAAAAAATTCATTAAAATAATTTTGACTTAGGAGATCATTTTCAACCATTTTGGAAATGGCCCTAAACATACTTCTGCTATTTTGTATTACATATTTATGTGAAGCGGAGTGCACATAAATAACCTTACCATTAACTATGACATCTAGACCTAGTCTTGATGCTGTGAGAAAGGTGAGAGGTTTTATGAGTGGACACAGAGGGTGCCCTAGGAAATTTTCAATGGTAAGCATGCTGGTCGCTTCTGTGGAGTACATCTCACCACACTAAAACAGTGGAGGTGGCTCTTAATGAGACATGCCGCATTATCACGGGGTGTCTGTGCCCTTCACCACTGGAGAAATTACACTGCTTAGCCGGTATTGCACCACCTGACATCCGCCGGGAAGTAGCAGCCAATAGTGAAAGGACCAAGACAGAGACATCTCCAGCTCATCCCCTGTTTGGGTATCAGCCAGCACATCAACAACTTAAATCTAGACATAGTTTTCTAAGATCTACAGAGACACTTGCTGGAACACCTCAGCAAGCAAGAGTCCAAAAGTGGCAGGCTCAAACCCAGAACCTCAACCAATGGCTAATACCAAATGAGAGACTCCCCCCTGGGCTGGAGGACTGGATGACTTGGAGGGCGCTGAACAGACTGCGCTCTGGCACCACGAGATGCAGAGCCAACCTTCACAAATGGGGCTACAAAGTGGAATCCTCGACATGCGAATGTGGAGAGGAGCAAACCACTGACCACCTGCTGCAATGCAACCTGAGCTCTGCCACATGCACAATGGAGGACTTTCTTGCAGCAACACCAGAGGCAGTCCAAGTGGCCAGATACTGGTCAAAGGACATTTAATCAACTACCAAACTCACAAATTTTGTATTTTGTCTGTTTGTTTGCTCTGTTGTGTTAGAAATGTAACATAAGTGACTGGTTGCCCTGACACGACAAATAAATAAATAAATAACGGTAAGCAAACAGTACTTTGCCCCCCCCCCCCCCAACCAATCATTGATATATATTTTCTGTTCGTCATGGGAGTTCTGTGTGCCATATTTGGTTCAATTCCATCATTGGTGGAGTTCAGAATTCTCTTTGATTTTAGGTGAACTATACATCCCAGTGGAGCCCCCGGTGGCGCAGTGGGTTAAAGCACTGAGCTGCTGAGCTTGTTGATCGAAAGGTCGCAGGTTCGATTCCGGGGAGCGGCGTGAGCTTCCGCTGTCAGCCCTAGCTTCTGCCAACCTAGCAGTTCGAAAACATGCAAATGTGAGTAGATCAATAGGTACCGCTCCGGAGGGAAGGTAATGGCGCTCCATGCAGTCATGCCGGCCACATGACCTTGGAGGTGTCTACAGACAACGCTGGCTCTTCGGCTTAGGAATGGAGATGAGCACCACACCCCAGAGTCAGACATGACTGGACTTAATGTCAGGGGACTACCTTTACCTTTACCTTTTTATACATCCCAGTAGCTACAACTTGCATATGTCAAGGTCTATTTTCCCTCAAGAGTGCCTCAAGAGCACCCCTGGGCAAAATCAACTATACTGTAAATGCTTACTTTGCGTAATGGGTTGAGCTGCTCCTGAGTGGACTTTTACATATTCAATAAGTGGAAGTCACATTAAGGGGTAATATAACACTTTAATACACATTAATTTCTGGAATCAGGTTTTTAAAGATGGTATTGGGATACAGCTGTTTTAGTTGCATTCCTCTTTAGGAAACTGTAATTGGTGGAATATGCAAAAATGTTGACAGAGTTTTAAAAATCAATTTCTTAAAACGAAAATAAAAAATTAACGAAATGGTAGCTTGATTTGATGATGGTGACACTTGATCATCCTTTACTCATAAACGGAAGAGCTGCTGGAACGTGGGTTCTGCAACTCTCAGAAGTTGCACAAGTATTGCCCATTGATTTGCTATTTGTGCCATTACTTTCTCTCTCCAAAGTCTCTTTTTAATCAATTCAGCTAGTTACAAGTAAACCATATCCAGCTGGTTCTCAGTTCTGAAGAAGCCAAATACCAACTCAGCAATCCAATATTTTATTGTCAGTAGATGGCAGTAAACTCCTCGGCACTCCATACGAACACAAAGGTTGCTAAAAAGCCTCAAGCCACATTCTGGTCTGTTGGGGTTGATTGATAGGACAAGCTTTCCTCACTTCTGTCTTGATAAAGTAAAGTACCCAGCAACAATCTGAAGAACAGTCACTCCGTATAGTTAGTTGCCTCCTCCTTAGGAAAGCCTTCCAGCTCCAATGTGTCTGCAGATTCAACATGACAGGAAATTTCTCTGTAGAAAAACATAGCCATTCCCAGAGTGGAGACCCTGTAGTGTTAGGCTTGTAGCACTGTCAAAAGCATTCCTATCAGAGAACCATGAAAGAGGAAGAGAATCCTTGTTCTCAAAAACACTTGGCTAAAGCTTGGGAGGTCCTGCTTGTGTATCATTTAATTTCCCTGCACTTGAGGGCTAAATTGAACTCACGTGACAGAATGAGCTGAAGCACATTACACTTGAAATAATGTGCAATCGCTTTGTCTGTGGCATCAATTCTGTGATGCCCTCATTCATGCATGCACATCACCACTTGATGCTGGCAAGTGATGGAAGCGAACAAGGGAATCCCTGCTCAAGATTGAGAGTTAACTGAATTATGCCATGGGTCTGAAAAGCTCTGAAAATTATTTGTGGGTGCTTTAAAAATAAAATTGGTACATTATTGCTGAATTACCCATGCTTGTGCTCTCTTCAGTGTATGCTTCATGCACAATCACTGATAGTTTATTAGAAGAATTTTCTTGATTCAAGTTTTTCCATCAGCTGCTGATTGGGAGTTAAATGAAAATTTTTAGGCAGAAAAATGAAATGCAAAGATACAGAATGGGGGACGCGTGGCTCAAGAGCAGTATGTGTGAAAAAGATCTTGAAGTCCTCGTGGACAACAAGTTAAACATGAGCAAACAATGAGATGTGGCGGCAAAAAAAGCCAATGGGATTTTGGCCTGCATCAATAGGAGCATAATGTCCAGATCTATTCCCAGAATAGGAAACTCCTAGCATCATGTCCCAAATGGACTTTTGTTGTTGTTCATTAGTTCAGTCATCTCCGACTCTTCGTGACCTCATGGACCAGCGCACGCCAGAGCTCCCTGTCGGCCGTCACCACCCCCAGCTCCTTCAAGGTCAGTCCAGTCACTTCAAGGATGCCATCCATCCATCTTGCCCTTGGTCGGCCCCTCTTCCTTTTACCTTCTACTTTCCCCAGCATAATTGTCTTCTCTAGGCTTTGCTGTCTCCTCATGATGTGGCCAAAGTACTTCAACTTTGTCTCTAGTATCCTTCCCTCCAATGAGCAGTCGGGCTTTATTTCCTGGAGGATGGACTGGTTGGATCTTCTCGCAGTCCAAGGCACTCTCAGCACTTTCCTCCAACACCACAGTTCAAAAGCATCGATCTTCCTTCGCTCAGCCTTCCCTATGGTCCAGCTCTCACATCCGTAGGTGACTACAGGGAATACCATGGCTTTGACTAGGCGGATCTTTGTTGCCAGTGTGATGTCTCTACTCTTTACTATTTTATCGAGACTGGACATTGCTCTCCTCCCAAGAAGTAAGCGTCTTCTGATTTCCTGGCCACAGTCTGCATCTGCAGTGATCTTTGCGCCTAGAAATACAAAGTCTGTCACGGCCTCCACATTTTCTCCCTCTATTTTCCAGTTGTCAATCATTCTTGTTGCCATAATCTTGGTTTTTTTTTATGTTTAGCTGCAACCCGGCTTTTGCGCTTTCTTCTTTCACCTTGATTAGAAGGCTCCTCAGCTCCTCCTCGCTTTCGGCCATCAGAGTGGTGTCATCTACATATCTGAGGTTGTTAATGTTTCTTCCAGCAATTTTCACCCCAGCTTTGCATTCATGAAGCCCCGCACATCCTCGCATGATGTGTTCTGCATACAAGTTAAAAAGGTTGGGTGAGAGTATGCAGCCTTGCCGTACGCCTTTCCCAATCTTGAACCAATCTGTTGTTCCGTGGTCAGTTCTTACTGTTGCGACTTGGTCCTTGTACAGATTCCTCAGGAGAGAGACAAGGTGGCTTGGTATGCCCATCCCACCAAGAACTTGCCACAATTTATTATGATCCACACAGTCAAAGGCTTTAGAATAGTCAATGAAGCAGAAGTAGATGTTTTTCTGAAACTCCCTGCCTTTCTCCATTATCCAGCGGATATTGGCAATCTGGTCTCTCGTTCCTCTGCCTTTTCTAAACCCAGCTTGAACATCTGGCAACTCTCTCTCTCCATGTATTGCTGGAGTCTTCCTTGCAGGATCTTGAGCATTACCTTACTGGCATGAGAAATAAGGGCCACTGTACGGAAGTTTGAGCAGTCTTTCGCATTTCGCAAATGGACTTTACTAGAGATTTAAGATTGTCTGCACACCGCATCTATCTCCAAAAACCTATCCACCTCACCTGTCATGCTCAGAATTTTTTAAATTTTAATCTTTACATTTGGCCCAGCCTTAGTTTTAAATGCGTCGTGGTGTTATTGTCTAATGTTTATTGCTATTGTTTCAATGTTTATTGATTGTTTTATTAGTTTATTTATTGTTGTATTTGTTATGCTGTTGTTTTATTGATGTGTTGGGCCTCGGCCTTTTGTAAGCCACACCGAGTCCTTCGGGAGATGTTAGCGGGGTATAAATAAAGGATTATTATTATTATTATTATCATCATCATCATCATCTAGGGAAGTAATGCTACCCCTCTATTCTACCTTGGTTAGACCACACCTGGAATATTGTGTCCAATTCTGGGCACCACAATTCAAGAGAGATATTGACAAGCTGGAATGTGTCCAGAGGAGAGTGACTAAAATGATCAAGGGTCTGGAGAACAAGCCCTACGAGGAGCGGCTTAAGGAGCTGGGCATGTTTAACCTGAAGAAGAGAAGGCTGAGAGATGATAGCCATGTATAAATATGTGAGAGGAAGCCACAGGGAGGAGGGAGCAAGCTTGTTTTCTGCTTCTCTGGAGACGAGGACACGGAACAATGGCTTCAAACTACAAGAAAGGAGATTCCATCTGAACATGAGGAAGAACTTCCTGACTGTGAGAGCCGTTCAGCAGTGGAACTCTCTGCCCCGGAGTGTGGTGGAGGCTTCTTCTTTGGAAGCTTTTAAACAGAGGCTGGATGGCCATCTGTCAGGGGTGATTGAATGCAATATTTCTGCTTCTTGGCAGGGGGTTGGACTGGATGGCCATGAGGTCTCTTCCAACTCTTTGATTCTATGATTCTATATGAGCCCCCCGGTGGTGCAGTGGGTTAAACCTCTGAGCTGCTGAGCTTGTCGACCGAAAGGTTGCAAATTCGAATCCGGGGAGCGGCATGAGCTTACTCTGTCAGCCCCAGCTTCTGCCAACCTAGCAGTTTGAAAACATGCAAATGTGAGTAGATCAATAGGTACCGCTCTGGTGGGAAGGTAACAGCGCTCCATGCAGTCATGCTGGACACATGATCTCGGACAACACCAGTTCTTTGGAGTAGAAATGGAGATGAGCACCAACCCCCAGAGTCGGACACAACTGGACTTAATGTCAGGGGATAACCTTTACCTTGTAATTGGCTAGAGCAGTGTTTCCCAACCAGGGGCCGGGACCCCTGGGGGGGGGGTCATGAGGGGGTTTCAGAGGGGTCACCAAAGACCAATAGAAAACGTATTTTCTGTGAAAATTGGAATTGACTTTAGAATCGAACCACCAGTGCCCCCTGCATCCAAAACGAGTTTTGAACCTTATTTTTTTATCAAACGAGCCTATTAAATATATATGCACCTCTCTTCTCCCCGCTTCTCTTAGTTTCTTAATGTGGAAGAATTGTGGTGACCCTCTAAATCAGTCCTGAAACATAAAAAAAAAATCCAGAAACTTTTAGAGGCAATTCAAGGGATATTTCTATATTTCAGATGGCTGCCATATCCCTTCAGGGCTTTTTCATATATGCTGCACATTCCTTAAAAGGAGAAACTGTAAGACAGTGGTTCTCAACTCCCAGAAATCCTAACAGCTAGTAAACTGGCTGGGATTTCTGGGAGTTGTAGTCCAAAACACCTGGAGATCCACAGGTTGAGAGCCACTGCTGTAAGATTTACATTACATTGAACTACAATTTGGTGTTATAATTTACACTGGGAATGGATAGCCTATACCAGGGGTCCTCAAAATATGGCCCGAGGGCTGAATGCGGCCCTCCAAGGTCATTTGCCTGGCCCTCGCTCAGGGTCAACCTAAGTCTGAAACGACTTGAAAGCACACAACAACAACAACAACAACAATCCTATCTCATCAGCCAAAAGCAGGCCCACACTTCCCATTGAAATACTAATAAGCTTATATTGAAATTGAAATTGAATCCAGACAAGACAGAGATACTCCTGGTCAGTCGCAAGGTCGAACAGGGCATAGGGTTACAGCCTGTGTTGGATGGGGTCGCACTCCCCCTGAAGACACAGGTTCGCAGCTTGGGTGTGACCCTGGACTCATCGCTGATCCTGGAACCCCAGGTTTCGACGGTGACCAGGGGAGCATTTGCACAGTTAAAGCTTGTGTGCCAGCTGCGCCCGTACCTTAGGAGGTCTGACTTGGCCACAGCAGTCCATGCTCTGGTTACATCCCGTTTAGACTACTGCAACGCTCTCTACGTGGGGTTGCCTTTGAAGACAGCTCGGAAGCTACAACTAGTCCAACGCTCGGCAGCCATGATTTTAACAGGAGCGGAGCGCAGGGAGCATACAACCCCCCTGTTGCGCCAACTCCACTGGCTACCGATCTGCTACCGGGCTCAATTCAAAGTGCTGGCGTTGGCCTTTAAAGCCCTAAACGGTTCCGGCCCAAGCTACCTATCCGACCGCATCTCTGCCTATGAACCCACCAGGACTTTGAGATCTTCCAGGGAGGCCCTGCTCTCGATTCTGCCTGCTTCTCAAGCATGGCTGGCGGGGACGAGAGATAGGGCCTTCTCGGTGGTGGCTCCTCGGCTGTGGAACGCCCTTCCTACGGACATTAGACTAGCACCATCTCTAATGGTATTCCGCAAAAAAGTGAAGACCTGGCTGTTTGAGCAGGCGTTCGAATAATTAGTGCAATGATTGGTTAATGAACACTGGAATGGAACAATGGATGACGAATCTGGAACATGTTTTTGATGATGAGACGACAGTGAATGGGTATTGTAGTAACTGTTTATTAATTGTGTAATGTGTTAGGTTGTTAACTGTTTTTATATTGTAGCACTGAATTTTTGCTGTTCGTATTTGTTGTGAACCGCCTTCGGGCTGAGAACAGCGGTATATAAGTAAGGTAAATAATAAATAAATAAAAAATTATATATTTATGAAAATTGTTCTTCATTTTAATTATTGTATAGTTTTAAAGTGTTTTTTGCACTACAAATAAGATATGTGCAGAGTGCATAGGAATTCATTCATTATTTTTTTCAAATTATAATCCGGCCCTCCACCAGGTTGAGGGACTGTGACCTGGCCCTCTGTTTAAAAAGTTTGTGGACCCCTGGCCTATACTCATATAATGACATTAAATTGATCATTATGGTCCACTTTTTGAAGAATTTTATTCATTGGCATACAGTTCTGAAATTTGATCATCTCAACAACAAAATACAGGCCTCTAAATCAGTGGTTCTCAACCTGGGGGTCGGGACCCCTGAAGGGGTTGTGAGGGGGTGTCAGAGGGGTCGCCAAAGACCATCACAGACAGTATTTTCTGTTGGTCATGGGAGTTCTGTGTGGGAAGTTTGGCCTAATTCTATCGTTGGTGGGCTTCAGAATGCTCTTTGGTAGTAGGTGAACTATAAATCCCAGCAACTACAACTGCCAAATGTCAAGGTCTATTTTCCCCAAACTTCACCAGTGTTCACATTTGGGCATATTGAATATTCATGCCAAGTTTGATCCAGATCCATCATTGTTTGAGTCCACAGTGCTCTCTGGATGTAGGCGAACTACAACTCCAAAACTCAAGGTCAATGCCCACCAAACCCTTCCAGCATTTTCTGTTGGTCACGGGAGTTCTGTGTGGGAAGTTTGGCCTAATTCTATCGTTGGTGGGCTTCAGAATGCTCTTTGGTAGTAGGTGAACTATAAATCCCAGCAACTACAACTGCCAAATGTCAAGGTCTATTTTCCCCAAACTTCATCAGTGTTCACATTTGGGCATATTGAATATTCATGCCAAGTTTGATCCAGATCCATCATTGTTTGAGTTCACAGTGCTCTCTGGATGTAGGCGAACTACAACTCCAAAACTCAAGGTCAATGCCCACCAAACCCTTCCAGCATTTTCTGTTGGTCACGGGAGTTCTGTGTGCCAAGTTTGGTCCAATTCCATCGCTGGTGGAGTTCAGCATGCTCTTTGAATGTAGGTGAACTATAAATCCCAGCAACTACAATCCTCCCATCTCAACCCCACCAGTATTCAAATTTGGGTATATTGGGTATTTGTGCCAAATTTGGTCCAGTGAATGAGAATACATCCTGCTTATCAGATATTTACATAAAGATTCATAACAGTAGCAAAATTACAATTATGAAGTAGCAATGAAAAAAATTTAATGGCTGGGGGTCACCACAACATGAGGAACTGTATTAAAAAGATCTTGGAGTCCTCGTGGACAACAAGTTAAACATGAGCCAACAATGTGACGTGGCGGCAAAAAAAGCCAATGGGATTTTGGCCTGCATCAAGAGGAGCATAGTGTCTAGATCTAAGGAAGTAATGCTACCCCTCTATTCTGCTCTGGTTAGACCACACCTGGAATATTGTGTCCAATTCTGGGCGCCACAATTCAAGAGAGATATTGACAAGCTGGAATGTGTCCAGAGGAGGGCGACTAAAATGATCAAGGGTCTGGAGAACAAGCCCTATGAGGAGCGGCTTAGGGAACTGGGCATGTTTAGCCTGAAGAAGAGAAGGCTGAGAGGAGATATGATAGCCATGTATAAATATGTGAGAGGAAGCCACAGGGAGGAGGGAGCAAGCTTGTTTTCTGCTTCCTTGGAGACTAGGACGCGGAACAATGGCTTCAAACTACAAGAGAGGAGATTCCATCTGAACATGAGGAAGAACTTCCTGACTGTGAGAGCCGTTCAGCAGTGGAACTCTCTGCCCCGGAATGTGGTGGAGGCTCCTTCTTTGGAAGCTTTTAAACAGAGGCTGGATGGCCATTTGTCAGGGGTGATTTGAATGCAATATTCCTGCTTCTTGGCAGGGGGTTGGACTGGATGGCCCATGAGGTCTCTTCCAACTCTTTGATTCTATGATTCTATGATTCTATGATTAAGGGGTCGCGGCATTAGGAACGTTGAGAACCACTGCTCTAAATGAACTTTTATGCCCTCGTGGCTTAACTATAGTCAAGGAAGCCAAAGCCAAAATTTCCAAAGATGTCTCATTTTCTTAATTGATGTCGGAAGAAGCAGTTAAAATTCGGGGCCAACTCTGTGCATTTGTGGGTCACATGCTTTGCTCCCCACAGCCCTTGCATAGCTTAAAGAAAATAAGTCTGTTTTGTTGAATAACCAGCATATTTCCTAACATAGCTGGATATCATTTCATAATAGTGCTCATTCATTATATTTTTAAAAAAACACAGGCAAAAACACCAAAGCTCTGCATTCTTGCATCATTTCAATGAGTGTTTCAGAATTAAATGGCAATCATGAGACCGCCAGCCTACATATGAAGGAAGTGGTTTCCTCGGGCTTGCCAGATTAAAGAATGACATCATATTATCTTCGTCAATGCTGATTATAGTTGTTCGATAACAAGCAAATATGGAAAATAGTGTTCCTGTGTCATATGGCCAGGCTCTGTTTTCAACTCGTTTTTCCCCTTTTAATGTATCGACTCTTAAGGTTAAAAACTGTCCTTCTTGAATCATAGAATCATAGAATCAAAGAGTTGGAAGAGACCTCATGGGCCATCCAGTCCAACCCCCTGCCAAGAAGCAGGAATATTGCATTCAAATCACCCCTGACAAATGGCCATCCAGCCTCTGCTTAAAAGCTTCCAAAGAAGGAGCCTCCACCACACTCCGGGGCAGAGAGTTCCACTGCTGAACGGCTCTCACAGTCAGGAAGTTCTTCCTAATGTTCAGATGGAATCTCCTCTCTTGTAGTTTGAAGCCATTGTTCCGCGTCCTAGTCTCCAAGGAAGCAGAAAACAAGCTTGCTCCCTCCTCCCTGTGGCTTCCTCTCACATATTTATACATGGCTATCATATCTCCTCTCAGCCTTTCTTCTTCAGGCTAAACATGGCCAGCTCCTTAAGCCGCTCCTCATAGGGCTTGTTCTCCAGACCCTTGATCATTTTCGTCGCCCTCCTCTGGACACATTCCAGCTTGTCAATATCTCTCTTGAATTGTGGTGCCCAGAATTGGACACAATATTCCAGATGTGGTCTAACCAAAGCAGAATAGAGGGGTAGCATTACTTCCTTAGATCTAGACACTATGCTCCTATTGATGAAATCCTGTGATAAGCAACTATCAAAGCCACAGATCAAAGAAAAGAGAAGAAAGTTGTTGTGCATTTCCCCTTTTCTCCAAAGAAAATTGTGTGTATATTAATGCTGTTTTGTTGTAATTTTACACTTGTAGTTATAAAGAAAGAGAAGAAAAAGGAAATGGGAAGATATCCTTTGTGCAAATATTTATTATTTATTTATTTAGCAGTTTTGTCGAGGGACTCGGGCCGGTTTCAAACAGTAATATCTCAAACAGTCATTAAAAACTTCATATTACATATTAAGCTAAAACATTAAAATAGCAATGCAGTCAAATAATTACAATGGTCAGTTGTCACAATCAAATCGTTGTTCGTCATTCGTCATCATCCATCCATATCACAGAATATTGACTCATTCGTCGAATGCCAATTTCCACAGCCAAATTTTCACCTGTTTCCTGAACGTCAAGATAGAGGGGGCAGTTCTGATCTCCAGTGGGAGAGAGTTCCAGAGCCGAGGGGCCACCACCGAGAAGGCCCTGTCCCTCATCCCCACCAGACGCGCTTGTGAGGCCGGTGGGACCTAGAGCAGGGCCCCTCCAGACGATCTTAACAATCTAGATGGTTCATAGGGGAGAATACGTTCGGACAGGTAAGTTGCGCCGAAGTCGTTTAGGGCTTTATAGGTTAACACCAGCATTTTGAATTGTGCTCGGAAGCTAACTGGCAGCCAGTGGAGCTGGTGAAACAGAGGAGTAGTATGCTCCCTGTACCCCGCTCGTGTTAGTATTCTGGCTGCCGCTCGTAGGACTAGTAGGAGCTTCTGGGCAGTCTTCAGAGGCAACCCCACGTATCCTTATTTCTTCACACTAATGTTGTTGTTATTTATTCAGTTGTTTCCCCTCTTCATGACTTCATGGACCAGCTCACACCAGAGCTCTGTAGACCATCGCCACCCCCAGCTCCTTCAAGGTCAAGCCAGTCACTTCAAGGATGCCCATCCATCCATCCTGCTCTTGGTCGGCCCCTCTTCCTTTTTCCTTCCATTTTCCCCAGCATAATTGTTTTCTCTAAGCTTTCCTGCCTTCTCATTATGTGGCCAAAATACTTCATGTTTGCCTCTAATATCCTTCCCTCCAGTGAGCAATCGGGCATTGTTTCTTGGAGTATGGACTGATTTGATCTTGCATTCTCAAAATTTTCCTCCAACACCACAGTTCTTTTTTTATTTATTTATTTACTTTACTTTATTTATATACCGCTTTTCTCAGCCCTCAGGCGACTCAAAGCGGTGAACAACATCAATACAAAACATCACAAGACAAGTATAGGGCAATTAAAAACAATTGTAACATCAGTATAACAATCATTAGCACCTCAACAGTAAAATCAGATTCATCATCCATTATTCCGTATTCCTATGTTCAATTACACTGTTTAATCAAATGCTTGTTCAAACAGCCAGGTCTTCAGTTTCCTCTGAAATGCCAGCAGGGAGGGGGCCGATCTGATATCTGCAGGCAGGGCGTTCCACAGCTGAGAGGCCACCACTGAGAAGGCCCTGTCTCTCGTCCCCACCAAGCACGCCTGTGATGCAGGCGGGACAGAGAGCAGAGCCTCCCCAGATGATCTTAGTGTCCTAGTCGGTTCATAGGAGGAGATGCGTTCGGAGAGGTAAGTAGGGCCAGAACCGTTTAGGGCTTTATAGGCTAACGCCAGCACTTTGAATTGTGCCCGGTAGCAAACTGGCAGCCTGTGGAGCTGGCGCAACAGAGGAGTAGTATGATCCCTGAGTGCTGCTCCTGTTAGCAACCTGGCTGCCAAACGCTGGACCATTTGAAGCTTCCGAGCAGTCTTCAAAGGCAACCCCACGTAGAGAGTGTTGCAGTAGTCTATATGAAATGTAACCAGAGCTCAGTCTTCCCTATGGTCCAGCTCTCGCATCCATAGGTTACTACGGAGAAGACAATTGCTTTAACTATGCAGATCTTCATTTCCAGTGTGATGTCTCTACTCTTAATTATTTTGTTAAGATTGGTCATTGGTCTCCTCCCAAGAAGTAAGTGGCTTCTGATTTCCTGGCTGCAGTCTACGTCTTCAGTAACCTTTGCGCTTAGAAACACAAAGTCTGTCACTGCCTCCACGTTTTCTCCCTCTATTTGCCAGTTATCAATCAGTCTTGTTGCCATCAGCTTGGTTTCTTTTATGTTTAACTGCAACCCAGCTTTTGGACTTTCTTCTTTCACCTTGGTTATAAGGCTTCTCAGCTCTTCCTCATCTTTCTATGAGATCTATGATGAGATCCTTAGTAATAGTAGTTTACTACTAGCCACGGACAGAAATTATTTAGAATATTACTCCCTAAATTACACAACTATCTTAGCTAATACAATCCCCAAAAAGTAACTTTTTCAAGCTGTAGTCATATTATTCATGTTAGAAGAGGAAAAAATGTATACGCTGATGATAATAATAATAACAACAACAACAACAACAACAACAACAACAACAACACTTTATTTATACCCTGCTACCATCTCCCCAGGGGACACGGTGCGGCTTACATGAGGCCAAGCCCAGAATACAACAATACAAGCAATAATAACAACAATGCAAGCAATTTAAAAACAACAAGACAATAAAACAATAACATAAGCATTAACAATAGGACAACACACTTTAAAATCTATGGTTAGGCCAAATGTAATTAAAATTAAAAAATAATGCTGGACATGGGCGAAAAAGTGATGGGACGGTTTGTGGAAACATACAAGCAGACCTAAAACAATATAAAGTGCTTTGGAGGACAAAGTGCTATGGGATCATTATTCTGGGAAGGCACACTGGAACAACCACATCTTCAAGCTCCTCCTAAAGACTGCCAGAGTTGGGGCATGTCTGATGTCCTTGGGAAGTGAGTTCCAGAGTCGAGGGGCCACCACCGAAAAGGCCTTCTCTCTCGTCCCCACCAATCGCGCTTGCGAAGCAGGTGGGAGCATGAGCAGGGCCTCTCCAGATGATCAAAGAGATTGTGTGGGTTCGTATACAGAGATGCTTAGTATATTAGATAATTTTCTTCGCCTGTTCTGTCTTATAGCATCAATTTTAACTATTGCTTTCTGTTGGGTTTTTTTTCACAGTTGTAAAACTGGAAGCTCTTATTAGCTGAATTACTAATAGAAAATCAGTTTTATCAGCTGACAACACATTTTGACTGGAAATGGGAGTACTTTTTTAAGTAGTGTTGATAGAGAAGTGCCACAATCATAAGGAGGAAATGGAGACGAGGGAAAAGAGATTGTCTTTATTTGCAAGACTAACTGGTATCTTGTAGGCCTGGGTAACAACGGAAATATTTGTTTCTAAAATCGATTCGTTTTTTTGGGGGGGTTTGCGTTTCGTTATTTAAAATAATTACAAAATTTTCCTTTTAAAAAGTTTGATATTTACGAAATTTCGTAAATGGTAAAAAATTAACGAATCGATTTCCGAAACAATAACGAATCGATTCGTTAATGGCGGACGCGACCGCGAAATACACTAAAAAACCTCCAAAAACTTCTGAAGCTTCCCTCTCCCTCTGTTCTTGACTGTTGGTGTGATATTATAATTTTTTTTCACTAATTAAACCATAAAACTGGCCCAGACATGCGGAAATAATAACGAAACGACCTCAGAACAATAACTAAACGAATACAATAACGAAATACGAAGCATTTACAAAACGTATTTAAAAATTCGTTTTTTTAATAATTGCTCCAGAATGGTTCGTTATCGTTTTGTAATTGGAAAAATTAACGAATTATTAACGAATTACGAATTAACGAAACGAAACCGCCCAGGCCTAGTATCTTGCCTTACTTTTTTTTTCAGTGAAACATCCCCAAAATGTCCTCCACCAAAGCTTTTGATAATAAAGGACTTTGCCCCCTGCACCTCTTGAGAAACTAATATCAGATCCTCTGAAGATGCCAGCCACAGGTGCAGGCGAAACGTCAGGAGAAGGTGTTGCTAGAACATGTCTATACAGCCCGGAAACCACACAGCACCCCTAATGTCAGTATCTTAGTTAAATGGAGATGAGGAGTTTGTTCATGAACAAAACATTTCTTCCTGGAGAGCAGATGGCATGTTTGGATTTTTAACATATGTAATAGCTTGGCAATTCTGCTGTGCCAAGTTCATTTTTAACGCTTTAGGTGTCTTTTAGTTCTAAATATTGGATTATCTCACAATGCCGCACTCTTATACTGATGATAATTTTAGAGTTATAACTGTTGTGGAAAAAAATAGGAAGCTACATGTGGGACTTGGGTCAGCTGTCTTGCCTGATGCAACAAGATGACGAGACTGGCTTCGAATCAATCAGCACCACAGGGAGTAGGGCAGTAGGTGAAGGAAGAAAGGTCTGAAGAGCAAGGTTTGTTTGTTTGTTTGTTTGCGAGTTGTCCCGACTCCCTAAAGATGGGATAGAGAAAGGATCTGGGTTTCATCCGAAGCAGCAAAGGGACCCCCACTGCTTTGGGGTTCACTTCACTAGCTTCAAATACAATTCAGTTTAAATTGGTGAGTTTAAGGCAGCAGTAACATGCAGGGTTTTTATAAATTACTGTTTTAGCTCTTATAATCCTATAATTAATATGACCATGGCATAGTATTTGGGTCAATACCCTCCTTTTTGGAAAGAAGTCTCCTGGAAGTCAGTGGAGCTGAGTTCTAAGTAAACATATAGGAATTTATTGTAATCAAATTTAAACATATCGGATTTATACTTTTATAGAAGTTATGTTTTGCTTTAAAGAAGCAGTAGTTAGACTTATGCTGAAAAATTATTATTATTATTATTATTATTATTATTATTATTATTAACTTTATTTGTACCCCGCTAGCATCTCCCGAAGGACTCGATGCGGCTTACAAAGGCCAAGGCCACAATAAAACAACAATATAACAATTACATATAAACCAAAGCAAATCAAAAACATTAAAGCAATAACAGTAAACAATAAAACAACACACCATGATACAATAAAACTAGGCCGGGCAAATGTAATGGACAGATTAAAAAGTGCTGAGTGTGCTGAGTGATATATAAGGATTTTTGGATAGGTGCAATGTGCGGACAATCTTAATCTCTAATAAAGTGCTTTTGGGACATGTTGCTGGGATTTTCCTATTCTGGAAAGGCACACCGGAATAGCCAGGTCTTCAAGCTCTTCCTAAAGACTGCCAACGTAGGAGCTTGTCTGATGTCCTTGGGGAGGGAGTTCCAGAGTCAGGGGGCTACCACAGAGAAGGCCCTGTCCCTCGTCCCCACCAGCCGTGCTTGCGACGCAGGTGGGATCGTGAGCAGGGCCTCTCCAGATGAACGAAGAGAGTGTGCGGGTTCATAGACGGAGATGCGGTCATGCAGGTAAGCAGGTCCCAAACAGTTAAGGGCTTTGTAGGTGAGCAACTGCACCTTGAATTGGGACCGGAAAATGAACGGCAGCCAGTGGAGCTCCTTGAACAGGAGGGTTGACCTCTCTCTGTAAGGAGCACCAGTTTAAACAGAGGGCCAGGTCACAGTCCCTCAAACTGTTGGAGGGCCGGATTATAATTTGAAAAAAAAAAATGAATGAATTCCTATGCACGCTGCACATATCTTATTTGTAGTGCAAAAAAACACTTATACACAATACAATAATTAAAATTGAGGAACAATGTTAATAAATATAAACTTATTTGTATTTCAATGGGAAATGTGGGCCTGTTTTTGGCTGATGAGATAGGATTGTTGTTGTTGTTGTGTGCTTTTAAGTAGTTTCAGACTTAGGTTGACCCTGAGCGAGGGCCGGGTAAATGACCTGGGGGGGCCGCATCCGGCTCCCGGGCCTTAGTTTGAGGACCCCTGACCTAAAAGATCACCTTCTCCTGTATGATCTGCCCTGTACACTTAGGTCATCTGAGGAGGCAGGTACTCCAGCCAGCCAGAACCACACTGGCAATGGTCACCAGAGGACTTTTCATTAGCCGCCCTAAGTCTGTGGAATGGCCTGCTGGCAGAGCTCTGACCGTTAACTGAACTACTGGAATTTAAGAGTCAATTGAATATAATAATCATCATCATCTTTATTTATACCCCGCCACCATCTAACCAAAGGGGACTCGGAGCAGCCAAGCCCAGTGATATATTATAGCAACATAAAATATAAACAACAAAATAACATCACAATAAAATAAATAAGCCAATTAAATAAAATAAACAGTACAAAATAACATAATGGAAAATAAAACACAGTGGGCGGGCCAAATGCACAACATTGAAGATCTATTTCTTCCGGCAGGCCTACCAAGGCAATTTTTAAACTATGAAATTTAAATGCATGCCCTGTGTTTACTGTATTTTAATCTTTGTCCTGTGTGTCTCAATATATGTATTTTATAGAAAAAACATTTTAATATATGTATTTTAAAATACAGTTTTCTGATTAAGTGTCTTAACTATGTTGTGCCCACCTCAAGCCACAATTGTTGTTATTGTTGTGGTGGTGGTGTTGATGCTGCAATTGTTTTGGCGATTTCACACTGGCTTATCATGCCCAAATGTCTGGGGTCAGCCCCTGACCACTGCTTCAGCAGTGCTTCCCCTTTCTGTGACATTTCCAGTTATGTGTATGGGTCACATAAGGTATGCCAAAATTCCTTGTTTCTAATGTATAACTTTATTTACCATGTACTTTAGATATTTGCTGGTGTAATAATTTGCCATAATTCAATGTACTTTCTTCCAAGAACATATGGGGCAGTGGGTTGAGGATATATATTACATCTACAGATGGTGAATCTATGTGTAATTAACATGTTCTCATAAGTTTGCATTATATTTCATTTTTCTTTAACATGTTCTTTCAAAGCACTCTTCTCTCACCAACACACATTCCTTTTCATCAAGTTCTAGATGGGGTTTATATTACAAGTAATGTGATGCTACAGACCTTCCTGTTCCCACTGCACATATAATTTGGGAGGCCTGGAATGGACAAGCAAAATAACCTTTATCCCTTAAAATAACCTTTATCAGAAGACAGAAGATAGATGCTTTTGAACTGTGGTATTGGAGAAAAGTTCTGAGAGTGTCTTGGACTGCCAGAAGATCCAACCAGTCCATACTTCAGGAAATAAAGCCCGGCTGCTCATCGGATGGAAGGATATCAGATGAAGTACTTTGACTACATAATGAGAAGACAGGAAGAGGGGCCGACCAAGGGCAAGATGGATGGATGGGATCCTTGAAGGGACTGGATTGACCTTGAAGGAGCTGGGGTGGTGATGGTCGACAGGAAGCTCTGGCGTGGGCTGGTCCATGAGGTCACGAAGAGTCAGAAACGACTGAACGAATGAAGAACAACAACAACTGTTTGGAGCTATTCTGAACCTTTGTGATATACTCCAGGAGCTAAGCAAGGCACACCTTGCTTAGCTCCTGGCTTTGTCTGGCATTTTAGCAACAATATTGTAGTAAGGTTAATCATAACTATTGTTGCTGCCCAGTAGTTGCTTGTCACATTAAGTCTGTTGCGTGTGCATGGGCGATACACCTCCCACAGCCGGCCCAAGAAAAACCACTCACACAAGGTAGTTGGGATAAACAATGGCCACAACTCATTTATTGATAACAGGAACAAGGGTTGGCAGTCATGCATGGGTCCTGGATCAGGATCGGGCAGCCCACTGCTGCCTGATACCGCAAAACATGCCAGGGTGCCGGCGGCACAATACCAGGCCAACGTAAACTCGGCACCCCTGAGCCACCAGGCATTCACCCCTTCCGCTAGGGGGGGATACCAAGCCAGATCCAGGGCCCATGCCCCACACCAACATGGAGTTGTGACGAGTAGCACCAAAACAAGCAATACAGAACAGGTAACCGTGACAAGCTAACAAAACAAGCTAATCGGCGGCAAAAAAAGCCAATGGGATTTTGGCCTGCATCAATAGGAGCATAGTGTCTAGATCTAGGGAAGTAATGCTACCCCTCTATTCTGCTCTGGTTAGACCACACCTGGAATATTGTGTCCAATTCTGGGCACCACAATTGAAGAGAGATATTGACAAGCTGGAATGTGTCCAGAGGAGGGCGACTAAAATGATCAAAGGTCTGGAGAACAAGCCCTATGAGGAGCAGCTTGAGGAGCTGGGCATGTTTAGCCTGAAGAAGAGAAGACTGAGAGGAGACATGATAGCCATGTATCAATATGTGAGTTGAAGCCACAGGGAGGAGGGAGCAAGCTTGTTTTCTGATTCCTTGGAGACTAGGATGCGAAACAATGGTTTCAAACTACAAGAGAGGAGATTCCATCTGAACATGAGGAAGAACTTCCTGACTGTGAGAGCCGTTCAGCAGTGGAACTCTCTGCCCCGGAGTGTGGTGGAGGCTCCTTCTTTGGAAGCTTTTAAACAGGGGCTGGATGGCCATCTGTCAGGGGTGATTTGAATGCAATATTCCTGCTTCTTGGCAGGGGGTTGGACTGCATGGCCCATGAGGTCTCTTCCAACTATGATTCTATGACAACCGTAGACAATAATTCAACAGCATGCAGGGTGGGTGGGGTGGATCAGCTGATGCAGGCACGGTGCCTGCTGGGGAGCATGGGGCAGCCTTAAGTAGGCTGCCCAAGAGGAGGGAGAGGCTGGAGCCAGCTACCCGATTGGCCACCCATCTGGACGGCGGGAAACCTTCCTGCCGTACTAGGGGGCTTCTGGGAAAAAGACAAAAACAACAAGCATTTAAATTACATATGGAATTAAAATATATCCACTAAAAAGGCAAAATGTAAAAAGAAACAGAAAAGCACAATACCAAAAGCCTTGCAGTCCATTTCTAAAAAGCACTTGGAACAGAAGAGTTTCCTGCTGTCAAGGAAACCACAGCAAAGAAGAATCCAGCCGAATGTTCAAAGCCTGAAAGCAGTCACCTTCTTCTTTGGTTGCACAGACATGCCTGTGAAGGTAGTGGGACCAAACTCATATATGACCAAACTCATATATGGAGAATCCATGGATATAGAGTTCCATCTCTCTCTCTCTCTTCTCTCTCTCTCTCTCTCTCTCTCTCTATATATATATATATATATAGAGAGAGAGAGAGAGAGAGAGAGAGAGAGAGAGAGATGTAATATGTTTATTACATAGTGGTTGATGCTCTTTAGTTTTTACCCAGTTTGCATCCCCAAGTGTTACTGAAGGACAACTCCCATCATTTTTTATTATCTGCCACATGGACTGAGGATAATGGGAATTGCAACCCAATAATGCTTCTGGTTCTGAGGTTGGGGAAAGGTTAAAGGGCATTTTAAAATTGGACATCATATGCACAGGTTCCAACACCAATATCCTAACTAAAGAGAACAAATTGCAGCCTATCAGATGTTGCTGTATTACAACTCTCATCAGCTTTAGTCATGAGGTCTACTGGTGAGGAATACAGGAGTTGTAGTCCAACATCTGGAGATCTACTTAAAATGACATAGAATCATAGAATCATAGAATCAAGGAGTTGGAAGAGACCTCATGGGCCATCCAGTCCAACCCCATTCTGCCAAGAAGCAGGAATATTGCATTCAAATCACCCCTGACAGATGGCCATCCAGCCTCTGTTTAAAAGTTTCCAAAGAAGGAGCCTCCACCACACTCCGGGGCAGAGGGTTCCACTGCTGAATGGCTCTCACAGTCAGGAAGTTCTTCCTTATGTTCAGATGGAATCTCCTCTCTTGTAGTTTGAAGTCATTGTTTCGCGTCCTAGTCTCCAGGGAAGCAGAAAACAAGCTTGCTCCCTTCTCCATGTGGCTTCCTTTCACATATTTATACATGGCTATCATATCTCCTCTCAGCCTTCTCTTCTTTAGGCTAAACATACCCAGCTCCTTAAGCCACTCCTCATAGGGCTTGTTCTCCAGACCCTTGATCATTTTAGTCGCCCTCCTCTGGACACATTCCAACTTGTCAATATCTCTCTTCAATTGTGGTGCCCAGAATTGGGCACAATATTCTAGGTGTGGTCTAACCAAAGCAGAATAGAGGGGTAGCATTACTTCCTTAGATCTAGACATTATGCTCCTATTGATGCAGGCCAAAATCCCATTGTTTTTTTTTTGTTGTTGTTGTTGTTTTTGCCGACACATCACATTGTTGGCTCATGTTAAACTTGTTGTCCACGATGACTCCAAGATCTTTTTCACACATACTGCTCTTGAGCCAGGTATTGTCCCCCACTCTGTATGTTTGCCTTTCGTTTTTCCTCCCAAAGTGGAGTATCTTGCATTTGTCACTGTTGAACTTCATTTTGTTAGTTTTGGCCCACCTCTCTAATCTGTCAAGATTGTTTTGAATCCTGCTCCTGTCCTCTGGAGTATTGGCTATCCCTCCCAATTTGGTGTCGTCTGCAAACTTGATGATCATGCCTTCTAGCCCTTCATCAAAGTCATTAATAAAGATGTTGAACAGGACTGGGCCCAGGACGGAACCCTGCGGCACTCCACTTGTCACTTCTTTCCAGGATGAAGAGAAAGCAATGGTGAGCACCCTCTGGGTTCGTCCATTTAACCAATTACTGATCCCCCTAACGGTAGTTTTACCTAGCCCACATTGGACTAGTTTCCTTGCCAGAAGGTCATGGGGGACCTTGTCGAAGGCCTTACTGAAATCCAGGTACACTACATCCACGGCATTCCCCGCATCTATCCACCTTGTAACTCTATCGAATAAAGAGATCAGATTAGTCTGGCATGACTTGGTGGGCTGTATTTGACCCATGGACCTTGAGTTTGACACATGTGGGTTAGAAAAACTCAAATAAGAATATGATCCTTCAGGTTAGTCTGGACCCACTTATCTTTCTACTCCTATAAGGTAGAAAGTATTAGAGTTATTCCTGTGTTCCTGAGGCTGAAGAACATCACACTATTCTCTTTCACAGCCAGCCCTTTTTAAATGCTCATCACATAAGAACTTGAAAAATGTATGATGAATAGGCTTCATTCTTCTGTAGAGCTAGAGCCGTGTTTCCATCCTGCTAGAATCCAGAGAGGACAGATTAGATCCACGCTGTTATACAAGGGGAAAGACCAGCATCTGGCAGAGGAAAGGGACCAGTCAGAAATGTCCAACACACACACACACACAAAGGTGAATGAAGTGCAGGCATAGTGTGGATGGAGAGTGGTGTATTAGTAGTCTGAAATTATGAATAGACATCTTGAAGCAGTCATACAACTGAAGAGCCAGGCAAACAACTGGCTAATATGAAAAAGATGGGATGGGGAAAGTGCTTCTTTTGGTATGATTGTCAAGCTATCTGATGTGGTGGACCAACAAGTTCTTGGAAATCAACTGTTGACCAGCAGCCAAACTGGACCACTTTTACAGGCCAACTGCTAGAACCGAGTTCTTACCTGAAGTTCAGATGCCCATACAGAAAAGTCAGTGCTCTGAGGAGCAAACTTTTTCATATCCTCGAGTAGTTTAATATTTGTACCTATTTAACCAAAATGTGTGGCGTGCATCTCCATTATGCCCAGTGTGGAACACATCTCACCACACTAAAACAGTGGATGTGGCTCTTAATGAGACATGCCGCATTATGGTGTAGGTGTCTGCGCCCAACACCACTGGAGAAATTACACTGTTTAGCTGGTATTGCAGCACCTGATATCCGCCGGAAAGTAGCAGCCAATAGTGAAAGGACCAAGGAAGTGACATCACCAGCTCATCCCCTGTTTGGGTATTAGCCAGCACTTCAACAACTTAAATCAAGAAATAGTTTTCTTAGATCTACAGAGACACTCGCTGGAACACCTCAGCAAGCGAGAGTCCAAAAGTGGCAGGCTCAAACCCAACACTTCAATCCGTCCCTCCTGGGCACACAGAAGACTGGGCGACTTGGAAGGCGCTGAACAGACTGTGCTCTGGCACCACAAGATGCAGAGCCAATCTTAAGAAATGGGGCTACAAAGTGGAATCCTCGACATGCGAGTGCAGAGAAGAGCAAAACCACAGACCACCTGCTGCAATGCAACCTGAGCCCTGCTACATGCACAATGGAGGGCCTTCTTGCGGCAACACCAGAGGCACTCCAAGTGGCCAGATACTGGTCAAAGGACATTTAATCAACTACCAAGTTTGCAAACTTTGTGTTTTTTTTAATCTGTTTGTTTGTTTTGTTCTGTTAGAAATGTAATACAATGGTCTGGTTGCCCCTGACACGATAAATAAATCTAGATTATCAGTGTGTGTGGCGGAGCAGGAATTAAATACTTAGCGCATTTGAGATTACAGGGGATTCATGTAAACACTGAGCCATGAAATTCACTAGGAGATCTTAAGTGATTCTGTCTAACTTACCACATGCGACTATTGAAAGAATAATGGCTAGCTGAAGAGAGTTACATACATTGCCATGAGTTTACTGAAGGAAAAGCGGGATACAGGTAAATTGAGCTAATAAATATAAATGTTTCTTTGGGTATGGCCACCATGAAACAGGTATTTCCAGATTATCTAGGGAACTGGGAATATTATTATCTTTTAAAGACAATCATAGTGCATACATATAACAACATTCTGAACAACTAACCAAGAGGAGCTGTGTTGCACCGGGATTGTGGCGCAGCTGGCTGAGTGTCAGCTGCATTAAGATCACTCTGACCAAAGGTCATGAGTTCGAAGCCAGCCCGGGTTGGAGTGGATTTCCAACCAATTGTGTGTAGCCTGTTGTCGGCCTTTGCAACCCAAAAGACAGTTGCATCTGTCAAGTAGGAAAATTAGGTACCACCTTAAAGTGTGGGGAGGCTAAATTAACTGATTTATGAGGCCATAAAGAAGACTCCAGCAAAGCATTCCAGCGGGGAAGCATGCGGGGAATGCGGAAGTGCTTCATCAGCGTCGCAGATGGACGATGAAAGCGACAGCTCCCCTGGCGGCCAGAAAAAGTTAAATAGCCTCTGTGTATGTCTGTATATGTTAGTATGTCATATATTAGCATTGAATGTTTGCCATATATGTGTACACTGTAATCCGCCCTGAGTCCCCCGAGGGGCTGTAAATAAATAAATAAACAATAAATATTGAGAAAAAAGTGAGAGAATAGCTGTTTTGGCTAGATATGAATAATGCTAAAAAAACAGCTGGTAAGGAATATTAGGTAATCACAAACAAACGTTGGAAACAAGGAACATTATGCTAACGTTACCTACTCTAATTTTATGCTCCTTCCCTTCCCACACATTTACTGAAAGCAGCATCTATGATGCGGGTGCTTCAATATTAGGAGCTATTAGTAAAAGCAGCATGACTCATCACTTTCTTGTGTAATTTTAGTGTAGTTGAACTGCAGCTCCTCTAAAGACTATAACAATACAGAAAATTGAAGAATGTAGACAGGCGTAATATTTTTAGAGCGTGAGAGCCAGTTTGAAAATACATTCACTATACTTGGTACATTTGTACAATTTTCATGTCTGATAAGCTTGGGGAGGAGCATTTTTCAAAAATTCAGTTTAGATCACACAAAAAGACAATTCCAGAGGATAGCTATTGGCCAAGATACAAAATCCAATCCTAAAGCAGTTTAAAATGCTTATAGTAGAAAATGAAAAGTTGTGAGGGGTGTACATCTATATAAATAAAAATGTAATGTTCGTTTGTGGGATTAACAGAACTCAAAAACCACTGGATGAATTGACACCAAATTCGGACACAAGACACCTAACAACCCAATGTATGTTCTTCACTCAAAAAATTGATTTTGTCATTTGGGAGTTGTAGTTGCTGGGATTTATAGTTCACCTACAACCAAAGAGCATTCTGAACCCCACCAACGATGGAATTGAACCAAACTTGGCAGACAGAACTCCCATGAGCAACAGAAAATATTGGAAGGGTTTGGTGGACATTGACCTTGAGTTTGGGAGTTGTCCTTTGGTTTTGGAGTTGTAGTTCATCGACATCCAGAGATCACTGTGCACTCAAACAATGATGGATCTGGACCAAACTCTACACAAATACTCCATATGCCCAAATGTTAACACTGGTGGAGTTTGGGGAAAATAGAATCTTGACATTTGGGAGTCGTCGTTGCTGGGATTTATAGTTCACCTACAATCACAGAGTATGCTGAACCTCACCAACGATAGAATTGGGTGATATCTGCCACACAGAACTCCCATGTGGGCCACAGCAACACGTGGCAGGGGACGGCTAGTTCAACATAAAGATACAAGTACCACTTACAATGTTTTTTTTTCATTGAAAGCAATATATTCGATGCATGAAAAAAATGCCAAAAAGATGATTTTTCAACTTCCTTGAATGTGTCTATACTAGAGGTGTGTGAAATTTCGGATCATATTTGTAAGTCATACTAATTTCGGCAAAAATTGTACTTACAATTCAACTTGGGGGGGGGGGGTCAACCCAAATGAAACAAAACAAATCCCACCCATAAAATTACAGATTTCCAAATTCCAGACAAAATTCCAAGTTTGTTAGTATCCTGACTGTTGCCTCTTAAGCAAGCAATCTTTCCATGGGGGTGATGGGGCTGAGCGCAGCCACTCTTGCTGCATCACATCAGCCAATCACAGGGCTGGTTTTCCTCTCCACTCTCCTCCCTTGTTATGAAGTTGTTTTGAACTTCAAATCCCAGGAATCCCTGCAAGATGTCTCCTCCTCTTGGTAGAAGAGAGAGAAAATTTCTAAAAATTCAAAGAAAAATATGGGAAGAGCGAAACATTCTGAAACAGGAGGAATGATGTCCTGCATATGTTGTGTCATTGTGGATAAATTCAAGGGCTACTTGTAGGTTTTTTAAAAAAATGTTATTTGTAAAACCTGTTAAAATTTTTTAAAAAAATTGGTGGATGAGCAAAATGTTCTGAAACTTGGGAGGATTATAGTATTAAAGATGTCCTACAAGTGTCCCAAGTTTCATCCTGATTGTCTTAAAAATGACAGAGGAATGAGCCTCTAAAGTTCCCCCATTGTCGCAAATGGAACAAAACTGTATCGAAATGAAACAAATCCTTGGAAACACACCACTCACATACACACACACACACACCAGGAAACAAAACAGGCCATTGGAAATTTGAAGTAGAATTCAAAATGGATTTCTGCTGTTTCAAAAACCTCTAATATATACCGGTATACTGTGTACATTTTATTGTATGTATATTGTACATTTTATTGTATGTGTACATTTTATTGTATGTATGTTTAACTTCAGATATGTTTAACCTCAGATATGCAGATGACACCACCCTGATGGCCGAAAGCGAGGAGGAGCTGAGGAGCCTTCTAATCAAGGTGAAAGAAGAAAGCGCAAAAGCCGGGTTGCAGTTAAACATCAAAAAAACCAAGATTATGCCAACAAGAATGATTGACAACTGGAAAACAGAGGGAGAAAATGTGGAGGCCGTGACAGACTTTGTATTTCTAGGTGCAAAGATTACTGCAGATGCAGACTGTGGCCAGGAAATCAGAAGACGCTTACTTCTTGGGAGGAGAGCAATGTCCAATCTCGATAAAATAGTAAAGAGAAGAGACATCACACTGGTAACAAAGATCCGCATAGTCAAAGCCATGGTATTCCCTGTAGTAACCTACGGATGTGAGAGCTGGACCTTAGGGAAGGCTGAGCGAAGAAAGATAGATACTTTTGAGCTGTGGTGCTGGAGGAAAGTTCTGAGAGGGCCTTGGACGGCCAGAAGATCCAACCAGTCCATCCTCCAGGAAATAAAGCCCGACTGCTCATTGGAGGGAAGGATACTAGAGACAAAGTTGAAGTACTTTGGCTACATCATGAGGAGACAGCAAAGCCTAGAGAAGACAATTATGCTGGGGAAAGTAGAAGGTAAAAGGAAGAGGGGCTGACCAAGGGCAAGATGGATGGATGGCATCCTTGAAGTGACTGGACTGACCTTGAAGGAGCTGGGGGTGGTGACGGCCGACAGGGAGCTCTGGCGTGGGCTGGTCCTTGAGGTCACCAAGAGTCAGAGATGACTGAATGAATGAACAACAACATGTTTAACTTATTAGATTAATGTATGTGGAAAAAATCACTATGATTACTCTTAAAATACTGAAATACTGTCCCATAATTACCTAGTTGATTGTTTTCATCTGATACTTCAATGTTTTTGCCCTATTCCTTAGAAAGTTAAGTTAAGTCAAAACAAATCTTTCCTTCAAATCAGGCATGTAAAGCTTAGTTCCTGTTTGTTTTGTAATACTTTATATAAGATACCAATTTCGTTCACTTGAATCTACACAACTTCTTTTTCTGCCAGCTAGAGTTGGCTACAGCAACTATGGAATCTTAAACTGGATAACATGATGACACATGACAGCAATGTTGTAAATATGACCTCTGAAAGAAGAAGAGGAGACTAAATTCATTATCAAGATTTGCTTTTTAAAAATGGACTTCCCCTAGAAAGTACTCCTGCATAAACCTTACTGAACCAAACATGAAGCATCTCATAGCTTTTGCATGCCTGCTCTATTCAGAAGCTGCTTCTACTAGCCTACATCCAATTGGGTTGTATTCATAATATCCAACAGCATTCGTGATGAAATGTTTCTTAAAGTTTATTTAATATATAGGAAACGATGCACTTCATATAGCAGAGATCTACCAATGACACTGCTCACCTGTCATCAATACTAGCCTTACTGAGACAATCCTAGAAAACTATTGAAACTACTCATGCCCCTACCTTCCTCCCTTCTCTCCATGTATTATGTCCTTTATGCAGACTGCAGCCAGGAAGTCAGGAGACGCTTACTTCTTGGAAGGAGAGCAATGACCAATCTCGATAAAATAGTGAAGAGTAGAGACATCACACTGGCAACCAAGACCCGCATAGTTAAAGCAATGGTATTCCCCATAGTGACCTACAGATGTGAGAGCTGGATCATTGGGGAGGCAGAGCGAAGGAAGATAGATGGTTTTGAACTGTGGTATTGGAGGAAAGTTCTGAGAGTGCCTTGGATTAAGTACTTTGGCCATATTATGAGAAGAAAGGAAAGCTTAGAGAAGATAATTATGCTGGGGAAAATGGAAGGAAAAAGGAAGAGCTGTTCTCAGAGATTTCCTCAGCAGCTGCAAGAAAATCGCACAAATGGACTACACACAGAGGCACAACTCTGTGGCCCAAATGATTCATTGGAACTTATGTCACAAGTACCACCTGCCAGTAGTAAAGAACTGGTGGAATCATAAACCTGCAAAGGTCATGGAAAATGAACACGCAAAAATACTGTGGGACTTTTGAATCCAGACTGACAAAGTTTTGGGACACAATACACCAGACATCAGAATTGTGGGGGGGGGGGGGGGGGGGAGTCTGTATTATTGATGTTGCCATACCAGGTGACAGCCGCATTGAGTAAAAACAACAGGAAAAACTCAGCCGCTATCAAGACCTCAAAATCGAACTGCAAAGGCTCTGGCATAAACCAGCACAGGTGGTCCCAGTGGTCATTGGCACACCGGGTGCCATGCCAAAAGACCTCAGCCAGCATTTGGAAACAATAAAAATCGACAAAATCACGATCTGTCAACTGCAAAAGGATCTGCGCACATCATTCGAGAATACATCACACAGTCCTAGACGCTTGGGAAGTGTTCGACAAAATTGTGATACAAAATCCAGCATATAGATCTTGTTTGCTGTGACATACTGTGCTTTTGTGTCAGAATAATAATAATAATAATAATAATAATAATAATAATGTCCAACGTGTGATCCAATACAACAGCCAGTAGAGTGTCTGCTGTGGACTCATCTTGTTGTGTTTCTAATAATAATAATAATAATAATAATAATAATAATAATAATAATAGACAGTTAAAATAATACTTGGGTTTACTTTTGCTTGCTTGCTTTGGTTTTAAGTTAGACACAATAAACAAAACCAATGTAACTGTTAACATAGTCTAAACTGTCCTTTTGAATATACCAGAATACATCTGACACTAAGAACAGTCCATATCTGTGCTTGTCTGCATGCGCACAAACACACGAGACACATATAAACACAGAAATAATTCAAGCAGAATATAGTTATTCACTTACTAGGAAACATTCACTTTGAATTGACCAATGAGAATAGTCAGCTATTTGGTGAAAGTGCAGTACTGTTTTAAAAGGTTGCGTTGACATTGGGGGTCCATCCCCTGAACAGTGTAAATAAGAGCCACAATTGACACAAGCTATGGAGCAACACAGTGAACCACTCCAGAGCCCACTGTACTGCCAAAGGGGCCCACCAGCTGTCACCACTCCTTTGCATCAGAGGCTTGGCCTGCGCTCTGCCATGTTGGCTCTGCCACCCATTTCACAGCTCCCAAATGCTGGCCAGAGCATCTGTTGCTGCAAAGCCGTGCAATCATGGAAGCCAACAGCGTTATTTTCCATTCAGCTCTCATATACAGGAATAGGAATTGTAATTCTGGCAGAAGGGAATTCTGTGCATCCCTCTATCACAACAGGATGACTGCCTTGTTTAGAAGAAAGGCAGATCTATGAAATATGTCACCTGCAGGCTTATTAATGAAACAAATACTTCTAGGCATGGTTCATACTGAGGGTCCTGGAGGCATTCCACAGATTAGGAATTCCTAACCCTAAATTCATTTTTGTGTAACCAAGCCCCAGTGCCCAGAACAGTTGCGTAGTGCAATGGCAAAGAGTGGTCTCTCCCCTGCTGAAGAAACCAGACTTAGATTCTTCGGCTCCCTCCAGTTACCGACCAGTTTAGAATCTCTCGTTCCTGGGCAAGGTGATTGAGAGGGCAGCAGTGGAGCAGTTGCAGCAATTCCTAGACGACACAGCCGGACTACATCCCTTCCAGTCCGGCTTCCGTGCGGGGCACGGGACAGAGACTGTGCTGGTCTCCATCACGGATCACCTTCGATGCCAGCTTGACCAGGGCGGGTCAGCGCTGCTTGTGTTATTGGATCTCACAGCAGCATTTGACACAGTCGACCACAATCTTTTGACCCACCGCCTTGCTGTTGCTGGAGTCAGGGGGACAGCTTTAAACTGGCTGTCCTTTCTTCACAACCGTGGACAGCGCATGGAGAGGGGAGGCTTGGTTTCTGAGAGGTCCCCTCTATCTTGTGGGGTTCCTCAGGGGGCCATTCTCTCCCCTCTGTTGTTTAACATCTATATGCGACCACTTGCTCAGCTGGTTCGAGGTTTTGGGCTTGAGTGTTATCAGTACGCCGATGACACTCAGCTGGTGCTGAAGATGGAAGGCCGACCAGACTCTGTATCCGATTATTTCCATCATTGCCTCAAGGCCGTTACTGGATGGCTGCGTGCCAGCAGGTTGAGGGTGAATCCAGCAAAGACGGAGATCCTATAGCTGGGTCAACCGGGCAGTGGGAATATCCAGCTGCCTACCCTGGATGGCGAGGTGCTACGCCCGTCATCATTGGTAAAGAGTCTGGGAGTCCTTTTGGACCCTCTGCTGACGATGGAGGCCCAGGTCTCCGCCGTTAGCTGAACCGCTTTTTTTCATCTGCGGCAGGCTAGACGGCTGCCCCCCTTCCTGTCCAAGGACGACCTAGTTACAGTGATCCAGCCTACGGTCATCTCAAGACTGGACTACTGTAACACCCTCTACATTGGCCTTCCTCTGTCGGTGATCCAGAAGCTCAAGTTAGTACAAAACGCAGCTGCTCGGCTTCTTGCGGGAATTCCGTTAAGATGCCACATAATACCAATCTTACTACAGCTGCATTGGTTACCAATTGAGCACCGGATCACTTTCAAAGTGATGGTACTCACCTTTAAGGCCTTGCATGGTCTGGGGTCGATGTACCTGAGGGACCGCCTCACCCCCTACCAACCCCAGAGATCCCTCTGTTCTGAGGACCAAAATCTATTGGAAATTCCCAGTGTCAAGACCTTGCGTCTAACCAGATGCAGAGCCTTTACAGCAGTGGCACCATCACTCTGGAATACTCTGCCACCTGAAGTCCAAGCCTTGCGGGACTTATCAGCTTTCCGCAGGGCATGTAAGACATACCTGTTTCGACAGGGCTTTGATTTTTAATATTGCTGTTTTTAAATAGTTTTAAATTGTTTTGAAATTGTGTTAGATTTCAGCCATTTTTGTAAGCCGCTCCGAGCCCCAGGGGAGTGGCAGTATATAAGTTCGAATAATAAATAAATAAATAATTTCGCTTTAACCAGAGGCTGAATTGGACATCTAATGGAAAATAACAATTTGGGCAACATAGGAATCAATTTCTACATTGCAAAGAAGGAGAATTGAGTAATTTGCAGAAGAAATTGTGGTTAGCTGGAGTGCTTAATTCTTCTCTTATCACGACTTGAAAGTAAAATCTAAATCAGGGGTCCTCAAACTATGGCCCGGGGGCCGGATACGGCCCTCCAAGGTCATCTACCTGGCCCTCGCTCAGGGTGAACCTAAGTCTGAAACAACTTGAAAGCACACAATAACAACAACAACAATCCTATCTCATCACCCAAAAACAGACCCATACTTCCCACTGAAATACTAATAAGTTTATACTTGTTAAAATTGTACTTCAGTTTAATTATTGTGTTGTTTTTAAGTGTGCATAGGAATTCATTCATGCTTTTTTCAAATTATAATCCGGCCCTCCAACAGTTTGAGGGACTGTGACCTGGTCTCTGCTTTAAAAGTTTGTGGATCCCTGATTTAAATGATACTTGTGCCATGTTTCTTTTGGGACATAACTAGGACATAATATCATTCATTTTAAACACACACACACACACAACTTATTGTGTTGGTTCTTTTTCAGTGTACCAAGTAACATTGACATTTTACTCTAAAACATTGTTTAGAGGGAAGAGTTTTAGGAGACTCAATGATACTTTTCTATTTATATCTTTTTTTAAAAATAAAGCAATTAAAAAGTATCATGCTACTAATATTACTAATACTTTTTATATAACAAGTATTGCTGCAATTGTGAAATTGCATTAAATAAAAATTAAGTAAAATAATAAAAAGGCATACACAATATAATACTAGTAATAACAATACAATATTATAATTATATATTTACATTATATGTAATATTACTAATAATATGACAATATAATGGTATAGTGCAATATAGAAATATATAATACTGATATTGTACTATGCTAATAATATAATATATTGTATGAAAATATATCTTGTAAGCCACTCTGAGTCCCCTTTGGGCCGGCATATATGTCTTCCAGGTATTCTTGGAAGACATGGGTTATCTGGATTCGGCACAGTCTGGCTTTAGGCCGGGAGTGAAACAGTCTTGGTCGCCTTAGTGGATGATCTACGCCGGGAGCTAGACAGGGGGGAGTGTGTCCCTGTTAGTTCTGCTGGACCTCTCAGTGGCTTTCGATACCGTCGACCACGGTATCCTTTTAGGACACCTCGCGGGAATGGGCCTTGGAGGCACTGTTCTGCAGTGGCTTCAGTCCTTTCTAGAGGGTCGATCTCAGAAGGTGTTGCTAGGAGACACCTGTTCTGCGCCACAACCATTGTCTTGTGGGGTTCCACAGGGATCAATATTGTCTCCCATGTTGTTTAACATCTACATGAAGCTGCTGGGGGAGATCATCCGGAGTTTTGGGGTACGGTGTCATCTGTACGTGGATGATGTCCAACTCTGTCACTCCTTTCCACCTGCTACTAAGGAAGCTGTTCAGGTCCTGAACCGGTGCTTGGCCACTGTAATTGTCTGGATGAGGGATAACAAATTGAAATTAAATCCAGACAAAACAGAGGTACTCCTGGTCAGTCGTAAGGCCGAACCGGGCATAGGGTTACAGCCTGTGTTGGACGGGGTTACACTCCCCCTGACGACGCAGGTTCACAGCTTGGGTGTGATCTTGGACTCGTCGCTGAGCCTGGAACCCCAGGTTTCAGCGGTGACCAAGGGAGCATTCGCACAGTTAAAACTTGTGCGCCAGCTGCGCCCGTACCTTGGGAAGTCTGACTTGGCCAAGGTAGTCCACGCTCTGGTTACATTCCTTATAGACTACTGCAACGCTCTCTACATGGGGTTGCCTTTGAAGACTGCTCGGAAGCTTCAAATGGTCCAGCGTTCAGCAGCCAGGTTGCTAACAGGAGTGGCTCTCAGGGAGCATACAATGGGATTTTGGCCTGCATCAATAGGAGCATAGTGTCTAGATCTAAGGAAGTAATGCTACCCCTCTATTCTGCTTTGGTTAGACCACATCTGGAATACTGTGTCCAATTCTGGGCACCACAATTCAAGAGAGATATTGACAAGCTGGAATGTGTCCAGAGGAGGGCGACTAAAATGATCAAGGGTCTGGAGAACAAGCCCTATGAGGAGCGGCTTAGGGAACTGGGCATGTTTAGCCTGAAGAAGAGAAGGCTGAGAGGAGATATGATAGCCATGTATAAATATGTGAGAGGAAGCCACAGGGAGGAGGGAGCAAGCTTGTTTTCTGCTTCCTTGGAGACTAGGACGCGGAACAATGGCTTCAAACTACAAGAGAGGAGATTCCATCTGAACATTAGGAAGAACTTCCTGACTGTGAGAGCCGTTCAGCAGTGGAACTCTCTTCCCCGGAGTGTGGTGGAGGCTCCTTCTTTGGAAGCTTTTAAGCAGAGGCTGGATGGCCATTTGTCAGGGGTGATTTGAATGCAATATTCCTGCTTCTTGGCAGGGGGTTGGACTGGATGGCCCATGAGGTCTCTTCCAACTCTTTGATTCTATGATTCTATGATTCTATGATTCTACTCCTCTTTTACCCCAGCTCCACTGGCTGCCAGTTTGCTACCGGGCACAATTAGCCTATAAAGCCTAAACAGTTCTGGCCCTACTTACCTCTCCGAACGCATCTCCTCCTATGAGCCGACTAGGACACTAAGATCATCTGGGGAGGCCCTGCTCTCTGTCCCGCCTGCATCACAGGCACGCTTGGTGGGGACGAGAGACAGGGCCTTCTCAGTGGTGGCCCCTCGGCTGTGGAACGCCCTGCCTGCAGATATCAGATCATCCCCCTCCCTGCTGGCGTTTCGGAGGAAAGTGAAGACCTGGCTGTTCGAACAAGCATTTGATTAAACAGTGTAATTGAACATAGGAATACGGAATAATGGATGATGAGAATGGATTCTGATTTTACTGTTGAGGCGCTAATGATTGTTATACAGATGTGTAATGATTTATGTTACAATTGTTTTTATACTTGTCTCGTGATGTTTTGTATTGATGTTGTTCACCACTTTGAGTCGCCTGAGGGCTGAGAAAAGTGGTATATAAATAAGTAAATAATAAATAAATAAATAAATAAAAATGCCGTAAAAAATAAACAATAAGTAAATACTGGGCAGGAAGGCAGGGTTTTGTAGACTGTGTAAAAGACACTACGTAAGACTATAAATTGCCGAAGCAACGCTAATTCCTCGATGTTCAATAATGAATGGTCTAAAACCGGTATAGAATAATGGATTCATAGACTTGGAAGAGACCACAAGGGCGATCCAGGAACACACAATCAAAGTAAGTTTCTGTTCCTAACACTAATGCGATTGCAGCAAGACACCATGCTGGTGTGGTAAAGCAGAATATTTTAAAAGTTATGAATACATGGATGGATGGGATGAATATACAATTTTAAAAAGCAACATTTCTGCTTGTGGATTAAAGTTTCCTTGATCCCCCATCTAAACTCCCAAAACGTTGCTACTTCACCTCAATCCGTACTGAATTTTGCTAAATTAATGTAATAAGGGAAAACATCAAAACAATGTTTCATGGCTGGAATCACTAGGTTCTTGTAGGTTTTTTCGGGCTATAGGGCCATGTTCTAGAGGCATTTCTCCTGACGTTTCGCCTGCATCTATGGCAAGCATCCTCAGAGGTAGTGAGGTCCTCACTACCTCTGAGGATGCTTGCCATAGATGCAGGCGAAACGTCAGGAGAAATGCCTCTAGAACATGGCCCTATAGCCCGAAAAAACCTACAAGAACCTAATGTACTAAATGTTTAAACAATATGCTAAAACTGCCTGTCCATTTTCTAGCAATAAAAGGGTTAAAATATCCTTTAAAGTGGGCTCAAAGTACCAGGTAAAATCACACTTTAAAGCTAACATAGTGGAACTAACCCATTCAGACAGAACAGGTATTCCCTTGGGAAAAATGTCTCATTCCAGGGTTCATTCCTGGTTTCACATATTGTGTCATGCATTTCTTGTTCAAAGAAATGTAAAACACATCAATTTTCTGCTTTAAAGGCAAAGTGCAGAGCCAAATATCTTAATTCCAAAATATGCTTACTAAAAATAAGTATGCTATTTCAAAGGCCCTGTAACCCCTGTACTATCACTTGAATGTTCAAATTCCAAATTTCTATAAATATTGCATACGTTTCCTATGATCATGTTATATAAAGCTATTAACCTAAATTAAAGTGAAGGGAGAACATAATAGATAAGTGAAATTGAGCTCATAAAGTTGCTTCCAATTGTCCAAGTTGTCCATTAAGGTTGCTTGCTAGCCCAATGCCCATTCTACAAATAAAGTCCAGTTTCGGAGCTGGGGGGAGGATGTTCTGTGTTATTTCTTCCCTTCTACTGGTATTTATAGGCAATGATGTTATTACATCCTAGATTTCTCTCCTCCATTAATAATTTAGTTGAAAAACCAACAACCATGTTTTTGCCAGCAATAGAGACACCAGAGTTAGCATCTGAAAAACCAGCACTATATTCTCTTATAAAACGTTCCTTTATTGCGCCCAGTGAAATGATTTTTAGATTTCATGTCTATGTATCATTAAATATCTGATACTCTGGCCAATATGCAGCCAATATGTATTAAATCAAGGATGCCCCCACCAAATGTGGCCAAACATGCTTTTCTGCCATTTATATTTCTCGTATATGTCAGAAGTGCTTTTTTCCCTTCAAGAAGGGAAAAAAGGATGACCCAAACAATTACCGTCCGGTCAGCCTCACGTCGATACCAGGCAAGATTCTGGAAAAGATTGTTAAGGAAGCGGTCTGCAAACACTTAGAAACAAATGCGGTCATCGCTAATAGTCAACATGGATTTATCAAAAACAAGTCATGCCAGACTAATCTGATCCAGAGAGATGGGCCAAAACTAACAAAATGAAGTTCAACAGTGACAAATGCAAGATACTCCACTTTGGCAGAAAAAATGAAATGCAAAGATACAGAATGGGGGACGCCTGGCTCGAGAGCAGTATGTGTGAAAAAGATCTTGGAGTCCTCGTGGACAACAAGTTAAACATGAGCCAACAATGTGATGTGGCGGCAAAAAAAGCCAATGGGATTTTGGCCTGCATCAATAGGAGCATAGTGTCTAGATCTAAGGAAGTAATGCTACCCCTCTATTCTGCTTTGGTTAGACCACATCTGGAATATTGTGTCCAATTCTGGGCACCACAATTCAAGAGAGATATTGACAAGCTGGAATATGTCCAGAGGAGGGCGACTAAAATGATCAAGGGTCTGGAGAACAAGCCCTATGAGGAGCGGCTTAAGGAGCTGGACATGTTTAGCCTGAAGAAGAGAAGGTTGAGAGGGGATATGATAGCCATGTATAAATATGTGAGAGGAAGCCACAGGGAGGAGGGAGCAAGCTTGTTTTCTGCTTCCTTGGAGACTAGGACGCGGAACAATGGCTTCAAACTACAAGACAGGAGATTCCATCTGAACATGAGGAAGAACTTCCTGACTGTGAGAGCCGTCCAGCAGTGGAACTCTCTGCCCCGGAGTGTGGTGGAGGCTCCTTCCTTGGAAGCTTTTAAACAGAGTCTGGATGGCCATCTGTCAGGGGTGATTTGAATGCAACATTCCTGCTTCTTGGCAGGGGGTTGGACTGGATGGCCCATGAGGTCTCTTCCAACTCTTTGATTCTATGATTCTATGATTCTATGATTGGATTATACAGTAAATTTATTTTATTTTTTAAAAAAAATTTATTAAAGTGTTTCGTTACAATTGTATGATTAAAAATAAAAGGGGAATAAGGATATAGTATTGGAGGTAGGATAAAGTAAGGGGGAGGTAAGTAGGGGTAGGGATGAAGGGACCAGGTCTTGGAATCGTGTTGGTTGTGAAAAGGGTTGATTAGGTTTGGGCAAGGAAGAAAAGGGGAATCTGGGGAGGGGGTTGAGGTGTACAGGTTGTGTAGGGGATTTCTGACTTCCTCAAACTTCTCTCTGGATTCTGATTTTACATCTTCCTGTCTTCTAAAATTACTTCTCCCTCTTCTTTTATGTCTTGTCCAGTTTTCAGTAATGACAGATATTCTTCCAATAGCTTCCAGTCTGTTTTTTTCATTGGTCTTCCATATGAGTCTTTTAGTGCAAAGGTCAACTTATCCATATCTTTGATTTCAATAACTTTGTTTATCCATTCTTCCTTTGTGGCTACTTCTCTCTGTTTCCATTTTTTTGCAAAAACTATTCTTGTAGCAGCGGTACAGTAGTTGAACAAAATATCTTTATTCTGGTCTAATTCAATGTCTTCGTCTATTATCCCCAATAGAAAATATTCTGGTTTTGGCTGAATTTTTATTTTTAAGATCTTCTCACATTCTTGTTGTATCATCTTCCAGAATGCTCTAACTACTGGGCATGTCCACCATGAGTGGTAAAAAGTTTCTATTTGTAATTCACATTTCCAGCATTTATTACAGGCGTTGCCATACATCACTCCTAACTTTTGTGGCGTCATATACCACCTATAAAATATTTTAAACCAGTTCTCTTGTAAATCCGTTGAGTAAGTATACTTAATCTTTTTTGTCCAAATCTGTTCCCATTCTTTGTATTGTATGGGTCTGCCAATATTCTTTGCCCATTTAATCATGCATTCTTTTATTACTTCTGTTTCTGTAGCCCACTCTAATAACTTATTATAAATTATTGTTATATTTTTCTTCTTTTTTCTCAATACTTGATCCCATATGTCTTCTTTACCCATAAAACCCAATTTTGTCTGAATTGTAATATTCTTTTAGTTGCAAATATTGAAACCAAGATACATTTGTAAATTGGTTATTAATTTCTTCCCTTGTTTTCAGCAGTAATTCGTTGTCCTTCTTCAACAGTACATCTTTCTATGTCGGCCACTCAGTCCAGCCTAGTAGTTTTCTTTGTCTTGCTTCTAAAGGTGAAGCCCAGAGTGGTGTCTTTGGATATAGTTTTGATTTATATTTGTTCCAGATTTTTATTAATGCTGCCCTAATAAAGTGATTATTGATATTTTTTTTTCTTTTAAAGTTTGGTTGTACCAAAGGTACGAATGCCAACCAAATCTCAGGTCAAACCCTTCTAAGGTTAGTATTCTTTCTTTCTTGAGTAAGATCCATTCTTTTACCCAGGAGAGTCCACTTGCCTCATAGTAGAGTACAGTAAATTTATTTATTTATTTATTTGCTGTATTTGTATACTGCCTTTCTCAGTCCGTAGGCAACTCAAGGCGGTTAACAGGGTAAAATTCAATGCTTACAATATCATAAATGCAATTAAAACATAACATATAATAAAAATTAAACATATCAATAAAATATAAATTCAGACTGTCTCCTTGTTAAAAACGTTGTCCGGTCTCATTGTCGTAGTTCCATTTTCTATGTCAGTTCCTCTGCATTTGGAAACTCTTGTTCGAAAAGCCACATCTTGACTTTTTTCCAGAATGTTAAAAGGAGGTGGCCGATCTAATATCTATAGGGAGGGTGTTCCACAGCCCAGGAGCCACCACCGAGAAGGCTCTGTCTCTTGTCTCCACCAAACGTACTTGTGACGAAGGCGGTAACGAGAGCAGGGCCTCACCAGATGATCTTAAGTTCCTAGATGGTCCATAAGGGGAGATGCGTTTGGACATATAAGTTGCGCCAGACCATTTAGGGCTTTATAGGATAAAGCCAGCACTTTGAATTGTGCCCGGTAGCAAACTGGCAGCCAATGGAGCTGGCGCAAGAGAGGAGTTGTACGAATGGGAACAAATTTGGACAAGAAAGATCAAATACACTTATTCAATGGACTTACAAGAGAATTGGTTTAAAATATTCTATAGGTGGTACATGATGCCACAAAAACTAGGTTTAATGTATGGCAATGTCAGAAACAAATGCTGGAAATGCGAATCACAAATAGGAACTAGGAATCATGTGTGGTGGACTTGCCCTGTGGTTAGCGCATTTTGGAAAATGATACAACAAGAATGTGAGAAGATTTTAAAAATAAAAATCCAGATGAAACCAGACGCAGAGCCTTTACAGCAGTAGCACCATCACTCTGGAATACTCTGCCACCTGAAGTCTGTGCCTTGCGGGACTTATCAGCTTAGCGCAGGGCATGTAAGACATATCTGTTTCGACAGGCCTTTGATCTTTGATGTTGCTATTTTTAAATTGTTTTAAATTGTTTTTAAATTGTGTTAGATTTTAGCCTGTTCTTGTAAGCCACTCCAAGCCTCAGAGGAGTGGCGGCATATAAGTTTGAATAATAAATAAATAAATAAATAAATTATTAAAACATTCCTTTAAAATCACGCAAATTCAACATCATAGTCAATCACATAAGGTCAATATAAAACTTTATTGCTGCATCTATTGTTCAAACGCTTGGTCCCACAACCATGTTTGAAGTTTTTTTTCTAAAGGGTAGAAGGGATGATGCTGGGAAGGGAGTTCCACAGACAAGGGGCCACCAGTCGTGTTTGCGAGGATGGTGGGAGCAGGGCCACCCCCAACGATCTTAACCTTCGTGGTGGTTCATAGCGGGAGAGACATTCAGACAGGTAAATTGGGCCTTTATAGGCTAAAGCCAACACTTTGAATTATTTTTGGTAGCGGACTGGCATAACAGAGGATTGTAGAAGAGTTTCTCCACAAATCGAACTAAAAGTTAGGAGTATGGTACAAAGTTGTCATGACTCACTGTGGATTTCAGCTTCTCTCTTGAGGTCCACAACTCTGTTGTTTTGAAAAACTTTGTTGTTCATTCGTTCAGCCATCTCCGACTCTTCGTGACCTCATGGACAGCCAGTGATCTGCATGTAGTGGACAACTGAATGAGCAGAAATGTCCCTGGTTCAAAATGCCCCTTTAACTGTTTAGATTTGGGTGATGGTCTTAATTTTACCTAGTGTTTATTCCTGTAATATCTAATAATTATCTTGAGGCTCATTTAAATGTCACTAGTTTTTCACTAGTTCTGAGAGTGCCTTGGACTGTGAGAAGATGGACCAGTCCATGCCAGAGCTCCCTGTCGGCCGTCACCACCCCCAGCTCCTTCAAGGTCAGTCCAGTCACTTCAAGGATGCCATCCATCCGTCTTGCCCTTGGTCGGCCCCTCCTCCTTTTGCCTTCCACTTTCCCCAACATAATTGTCTTCTCCAGGCTTTGCTGTCTCCTCATGATGGGGCCAAAGTACTTCAACTTTGTGTCTAGTATCCTTCCCTCCAATGAGCAGTCGGGCTTTATTTCCTGGAGGACGGACTGGTTGGATCTTCTCACAGTCCAAGGCACTCTCAGAACTAGTGAAAAACTAGTGACATTTAAATTAGCCTCAAGATAATTATTAGATATTGCAGAGGAATAAACACTAGGTAAAATTAAGACCATCACCCAAATCTAAGCAGTTAAAGGGGCATTTTGAACCAGGGACATTTCTGCTCATTCAGTTGTCCACTACATGCAGATCACTGGCTGTAAGATATCAATACTTCCAACATTCAAGTAAAAACAGTATCGGCCTAAAAACCCTTACTGTTGTAACAAACAAGAGCACTAAATTTAGCTTCTGTTCCCAGGATGCAGTTAAGCTTTTCTTAATATAATACTGTCACTGCTTTTTTCACTCCACAGAGTTATAAACAATAGCCAACAACTGCTTTTATTTAACAACTGAAGGGGGTTATTATTTTAGTAAAGGCTTTAAGAAATCCTACCTATCACAAAATTGCAGCTTGTGGACTAAATTTCCTGTTTTCATGTTTGGTTCCTGCTTCTCTGTGTTGCCTGCTATTAGCTAGTCAAATATGAAACTGCCTAAGGCTGTATTTTTAGCTCGCTTGTGTCTATTGTAAGATCTTTACCACAGTTTAAGAGCTTACAAATTGAGACACTGCAATTACCATATCTGAGATTAAGATGGGGATACGGTTATGCTGTACAACAAAAAAGTGGAAGTAACAAATTACAGAAGTTTGAAAACAAAATAGCTTTTCAGCCTAAAAATAACATTTGATTTCCAAGGGCTTTTCGCTGTTTGACAAATAACTATCTGCCAATTAAATCAAGCCCATTAAATTTAGTTCTGTTTCAATAATGTGAAATGAATTGGTTTTAGAGCTAAAGTATAATAATTTACTTGGATATAGGTTTGAGTAGTAAAGGCACCAGATCCCATCTGATATTTGAAGGGTCAGCCCTAGTTACTGCCTGGATGGGAGACCACCAATAACTACCAGGTGCTGTAGGGTGGACTATAGGAATAATAATAATAATAATAATAATAATAATAATAATAATCCTTTATTTGTACCCCGCTACCATCTCCCGAAGGACTCGGTGCGACTTACAAGAGGCCGAGCCCAAATATAACAATAAAATCGGCAGCAACAACAACAACAGAATAACTAAAAAGACAACAACAAAAACAAAGTAATAACAATTAACAACACCCAATGATGCAATTAAAAACAATGGCCACGTTTTCAAGCTCATCCTAAAGATTGCTAGCGATGGGGCCTGCCTGATGTCCTTAGAGAGAGAGTTCCAGAGTTGAGGGGCCACCACTGAGAAAGCCCTATCCCTCGTCCCCACCAATCGTGCTTGCGATGCAGGTGGGATCGTGAGCAGGGCCTCTCCAGATGGATGAAGAGATCGTGTGGGTTCGTACACAGAGATGCGGTCAAGCAGGTAGGCGGGTCCCAAACCATTTAGGGCTTTGTAGGTAAGCACCTGCACCTTGAATTGGGACCAGAAAATAAATGGCAGCCAGTGGAGCTCCTTAAACAGGAGGGTTGACCTCTCCCTGTAAGGAGCACCAGTTAACAACCTGGCCGCCGCCCGTTGGACCAATTGAAATTTCCGGGCCGTTGTCAAGGGCAGCCCCACATAGAGTGCATTATAGTAGTCCAATCTGGAAGTGACTAAGGCGTGGACCACCCTGGCCAGATCTGCCTTTACAAGGTGTGGTCACAGTTGGCGCAAGAGTCTCAATTGTTACAGTAAGTCGTAGCAGGATCAAGTGTGTGTGTTAAAGAAAAACCTTATGATGTTTATTATTATGTACAGCTGGTAATGTAGGTCAGCCAGCATGTTTGGGCCACACCCGGTGGGGTATAACTGTATGGATTTTAGAATACAGTTTGGAGAAGCAATACGCTACTCTGAGGAGGAGCAATATGCTGTAATGCTGCTATGCTCTAACAGCGATGCTCTTTGCTATGGTGGAATAGATATTTACTCAAGGTTTATGTTTTGCTCTCTCATTTGAATGAAGATGAAGAAGCCTTATTCTATGTTACTTACAAGGACTATGTAAGTTTGTTCCACTGTTTGATTTTGTATGCAACATTGCAAGTTTATGCTTCTGCTGATAAGAGTAAAGTTTTTCTGTTCCTTTTTTCCTCTTGTCTTTTTCATGGGGCTTGGCTAAAACACGCTTTGTGCAACAACTTCTACATTGACACTATAATCTACCTTGGATCTGGTTTGAGAGCAATCGGTTCCACTGTGTGGATGATTACAAGTGCAGGTCTGGAATCAGTTTGAGGCCACAAATTGCTTTACAGGGGTTTTTTTTCTTTTTTTTCCATTTCCCAAAGAAAAACCAGAGGTATATAGGGAAAAAACTGAAAGTGACAGTTAGCAGCAAGTGTAATAAATTACCCTTCACAGGGGTTCGATCAACCCCTTGGGGCAATTTTTGGCAGCCCCCATTTGAGTCTCTTTACTGCGCTTCAGTAAGAGTAGGTGTTGACTGCACTCTACATTTTGCTGAGCAGATTTCACCCTGGATCTGGGATATACTGAGGTCGGCTGCAGTGCATTTTATGGATTACATTGGACTTTCTTTATGACTTTTTGATGTGCTGCTTCCTGTTTAATCTGTGCTGTAGCGCACATTGGCTGTGTGCATTGTGTGGCTCATAAGTCGTTAGTAAATCGTTATATTTGTCCAAATGAATGGCTCAAAAATGCAAAAAGGGGGGGGGGAATAAGCACACAGATGGAGTTTGGGAGGAATAGACCTTGACATTTGGGAGTTGTAGTTGCTGGGATTTATAGTTCACCAACAATCAAAGAGTATCCTGAACCCCACCAACGACAGAATTGGGGCAAACTTTCCCACACAGAACCCCCATGACCAACAGAAAATACTTAAGGCCATCCAGTCCAACTCCCTTTACCAAGCAAGAAAACGTAATCAAAGCCCTCCTGACAAAGAGCCATCCTGCCATATATATATGATTCACATAGAGAGAGAGAGAGATAGTATCATAGATTTGAAAGGGACCCCTAAAGAAGGACAATTATATGTTGCATGTTCCAGAGTAGGCAAACCAGACAATCTCCATTCATTCGATTCACTCTCCATTATGATATCAGAGACCTCCACTCATGACCCCCAAAGTAACTCACGATCTATTTCCCCTTCTTCAGAGTGTTGACTAGCCGCCAAATTAAATTCTCAGGGGCAGGGAGGGGTTCCAGAGGAGATGGGCTCCATTCAGGTTGTGTGGGGGAGGAGATTTGCTGGTCACCAACACACCAGGGAGAAGCGCAACAGAGTTCTTGCGACCCTGGAGAAGGTAGGATGTGGTAGACTCCATGGCAGACTTAAGATCCTGGGAGGCCCTCCTTTAGCTCTCACGACCATCACAAGTATGGTTGGTGGTGATGAGAGAGGGGGCCTTCTCAGTGGTGGCCCCCCGCCTCTGGAACACCCTCCCCAGGGAAATTAGACAGGCCCCATCCTTCCCCTCCTTTCATAAGAGCTTGAAGATCTGGTGGTTTCAACAAGCCTTTGAGAATGACTAGAACTAGTCATTAGAGTTCGTGCCAGTTCATAAAAGGAGATGCGATCGTGGAGATAGGATAAGTAAATATCAAGTAGCTTGTCATCTCCATACTCTTGCATACAATTAATATTCAATTATTAAGTGCTACTTAGACTTTCTGCCCAGAACAGTATGCATTGGGAGGAAATTAGAGCAACTGTGAGCATTTGCCATTTGGGTTTTCAACTATGGAATTAACTTTTTCTACTTAAATAAAATACTCACCTTTTAAGATCAGGCTGTGTTCTGTCGCCGCTGGGCCTATGTTTGGTTGACTTTAAATATAGGATGTGTAACCTTTGCCCAGCTGGAAGCCAGGGGCCTAAGAAGTTCTCAGAGGTTTCCACTACTAAAGAATCTTCATATGGCTTGAAAAATACAACAAAGTCTTTTATTAATGAATCAAACAGGTACTTGAAAGCTTTCTTGATAAAGAATTAGTTCTTTCGATCTTGCCCACAGGGGACAGGCACTATCTTCAATAACTTTTCTTTAAAGGAAAATTCCCCTTTTTTAACTTCTCCCAAGGCTGACTAAAATCCAACCCTCACTGGTGCGGGTTCCGCTGCCAGGTCGAACTCTCGAGCGCTGAGAGGACCTCCAATTGAGTTCTTTAGACCTTAAGGCTGTCTTCCTGGAAACTCTCAAGGCTGTGGGAAGGCTTCCCTGGAGTTCTTAGGAAACTCTTAAAGCTGTTCTCCCCTGGAAATTCTTTCCTTGGAGATTCTGTTGGAGTTTCTGTGACCTTGGAATTCTTTCCCTGGAGGTTCTTAAAAGTTGAAGCCTTTGTACAGGGGAACCTACACACATCCTATACATTGGCTAACCTGGATGAAACTAAACACATAATGGCTCACTTCCCTATCAAAGCCCAAAAGGAGGGCAGGACTAGGGAACCTAAGGGTAATTGACAAGCAATTGACCCAATAACTGCAAAGTAAGGAGAGCCATCTAACTGCAAAGGCATATAACTTCAAAATACATGCAGCAATGAACAAATAGCAAGATAAGCTGGAACTCTTGGTGCAGCTATACCAAAACAGGCTGCTTCCCCCTTGCCTCAATGGAATTGCTCTTAGCTGCAAATTCAGATAAGGTATAACACAGTATTTTGTGTAGTATTTAAATCTTATTAAACACGTATCACATACTGTGAAGCAAAACATTGATAAAACTACAATATTTTATTTGCCAAAAAAAAAAAAAAATCTGGCAAGCCCCTCATACAGACATTTGCCCAAAACAATGAGTGTAAGGGTTAGAAAAGTCCATTGAATCATTTCCTGTGACTCAATGCCCTGATCTTAGATTTATTTATAATGCAGAGATAGTGGAGAGAGCAAATTAATGAACCAAGCTACGTATATGGCTCTTCCAGGGTCTAAATCTGAGAGAAAAAGAGAGAGGAAACCTGTTTTATGAAAGGACTAAAGTAGACCTGGGTGATGGGCCACATGCGGTCTGCCTAAAGATTTCAGGTGGCCCAAAAAGGTTGCCATTTTCCCTGGTTACTGCTGTGAGTGCTCCCAGGAGTTTGACACGTTTGTCGAAATAAACACAGAGGAACCAGCCTTCAAGACTTCTACAAGAGCATGGACATGGAAAAGTATAAAAATCCACAAGATGGTGATTTACACATTTTCAGCATATTCAAGTCCCTCAATATGTGAACAAATCTTCGTGATGCTCTCAATCCACCAACCTCGCAGGCTCAGTTGGCGGGGACGAGAGACAGGGCCTTCTCTGAGGTGGCCCCCTGTCTATGGAACACACTCCCCAGTGAAATCAAGGCAACTCCCTCTCTCCTCTTCTTTAGACAAGAGCATTGGGGCCAAGCATTCAGGCAGCTGACTAAGCAGTAACTGCAGTGACTTCATGAAAACTGACAATAGACCTTGGACTAGAACTCTGGATTCTGATCTAAATATTTTAATGCTTTGATATTTTAATGTATATTTATATTTTTGTTGTTTATCTAATGTTAATTTGTTTTGTATTGTGATTGTTTGTTATTGTTGGCATCTAACGGTTGCCAGTTGTAAGATGCCCTGAGTCCCGCGTCATGGGGTTGAGAAGGACGAGATATTTATTTATTTGCTTTATTTCTATACCGCATTTCTCAACCTAATTAGGCGACTCAATGCGGTTTACACAATGTTAATTAACACAACAATAACAATTAAAACACATCATACACAGTAGCAAATACACAACAATCATACATAATGCCTCGATCACAACAAGATCCAGTCTCATAATCCTTGTGCCATTCCTATGTTCAATTTACCGTCATCCTATGTTCAATTGCGCTGATTAGCCAAACGCTTGCTCAAAGAGCCAGGTTTTAAGCTGCTTCCGAAACGCCAGCAGCGAAGGGGCCTGTCTGATGTCAATGGGTAGGGCATTCCATAGCCGAGGGGCCACCACCGAGAAGGCCCTGTCTCTCGTTCCCACCAATGTTTCAAATAAATAAATAAATGAGCCAAAATTAAACCAATCAACTATCAACTCTGACCAATGAACACTTGGAAGGAATTTTGAAAACATCTATTTCAAACATGATTCCTGACTACGATGAACTAATTGCTAACTAGAAATGTAAAACGTTCCATTCATTGAATGTAAACAGTAAGAACGCCTGAAAAATGTATTCAGACTTGTAGCACTTCTCGAAGTAATTTTTAACATTGTGATTTCATTTTTAAAAATCTGCAGTAATAAGTGTAATTCATTTATACTAATTGAAATGTCCCATATATATATATATATAATGGCATATTCTACCTTCACTTGGAAAATGAGGCACTAAAAACCTAACTGCGACTTGAAGAAGAATTACTTGAGTCTGTCCAAAAAGAACGAAGAACTATGGAACTAAAAGATCAAAGAGGAAGCCTATCAACGGCAAAGTGTGGAAGACTCTTAACATCACAGAAGTGGAGACATACATTGGCCTAACTTACAGCTTGCTTGCTTATTTATTTATTTATTTATCGTGTCAGGAGCGAACCAGTTATATTGCATTAAAAACAAACAAACAAACAAAACAAAACATAACGTTTGCAGACTTGGTATTCTATTAAATGACCTTTGACCAGTATCTGGCCACTTGGAGTTCCTCTGGTGTTGCTGCAAAAAGGTTCTCCATTGTGCATGTAGCAGGGCTCAGGTTGCATTGCAGCAGGTGGTCTGTGATTTGCTCCTCTCCACACTCGCATTCCACTTTGTAGCCCCATTTCTTGAGGTTGGCTCTGCAGCTCGTGGTGCCAGAGCGCAGTCTGTTCAGCGCCTTCCAAGTCGCCCAGTTTTCTGTGTGCCCAGGGGGGGAGTCTCTCATTTGGTATCAGCCATTGATTGAGGTTCTGGGTTTGAGCCTGCCACTTTTGGACTCTCGCTTGCTGAAGTGTTCCAGCGAGTGTCTCTGTAGATCTTAGAAAACTATTAATTGATTTAAGTTGTTGGCGTGCTGGCTGATATTCGAACAGGGGATGAGCCGGAGATGTCACTGCCTTCATCCTTTCACTATTGGTTGCTACTCCCCGGCGGATGTCAGGTGGTGCAATACCGGCTAACCAGTGTAATTTCTCCAGTGGTGTAAGGTGCAGACACCCCGTGATAATGCGGCATGTCTCATTAAGAGCCACATCCACTGTTTTAGCGTGGTGAGATGTGTTCCACACTGGGCATGGATACTCAGCAGCAGAGTAGCATAGCACAAGGGCAGATGTCTTCACTGTGTCTGGTTGTGGTCCCCAGGTTGTGCACAGATTGCTGGAAGTTTAGCATTCACCCTCAGACTGCTGCTACTTCAGAGCAACCACAAGAGAGTTACAAGGTTCTTCAAGTTCAATTTCAGGTAGGTAAATGAGTAATGTGTAAAGTTGCTAATGGGTTGGCTGCGTTTTGGAACAAACAAGGAAACAAGGATGAAATGTATCTATGAGCTATCAGATCAACCCCAACACTGTCACTTTCCTTCCTCTGTATTCTTGTCTGATGAAGAACGTTTATAAAGTTAGCACCAAGACAGATTATGGATTTTCATCCATCTAGTAGTTAGGAGATGCAGAACAGAAATCTATATAAATAAAAATGTAATGTTCGTTTGTGATATTCACAGAACTCAAAAACCACTGGGGGAATTGACACCAAATTTGGACACGATACACCTAACAACCCAATTTATGTCCTCCACTAAAAAAAAACCCCAAAGAAACAGCAGAAACCCCAAAAATCCACGCAAGGGAAGAGCGGTCGTTACAGCATTGAGAGCCAAGCGCGTGCGCACGCACGGCCATACAAACAGAACTGGCACAGCAAGTGGCACCGAGCTCCCTCCCTCACCGTAGCAGGGAGCTTCCTCCCTCACGGCAGCATGCCCCCTTCCTCTTCACCTTCCTCCTTACATGCTGTGGCAACGGAGGAAAGGGAGAAAGGAAGAAGGGAGGAAAGAAAGAAGGAAGCATGGGAAAGAGGGGAGAGCGCACCTTGCACAGCCTGGGGGATAGAGAGAGAGGGAGAGAAAAAGAGAAAGAGAAAGAGAGAGAGGACCTCCTCTCTCCCCTCCTCTTGGCTCTTCCCGTTGCCTTTGCAAAGGTGGGCACTTCCAAGGCTTCTAGCCCACACCAAGCTTCTGAGGCAGGAGAGAGTCTGAAGGGGGACCCACATAGAAGAAGAAGAGGAGGAGGAAGCAGAAGCACAGCCAGTAGTAGCAGCAGACCCCAGGCTCAGAGGCCGTCACAGCCATTTCCATTGCAACTTGGTGGGGATGGTGAAGCCAAGCAAAGCAAGGGGGAGCCAGGAGCTGGGGGGGGGGGGGCAAGCCCGACCAATGAGGGGGGTCTGCCCCTGTCAGGGAGGGAGGACAGTTGGGAAGGTAGCATAGGATATCTATAGTCCCACAATTTGTTCACGAAACAAAACACACAATAGCAGATCCACACTGTGTGTATGTGTATAGGTTAAAGCTAAAGGTTTTCCCCTGACATTAAATCCAGTCATGTCCAACTCTGGGACTCTGGTGCTCATCTCCATTTTTTAGCTGAAGAGCCGGCGTTGTCCATAGACACCTCGAACGTCATGTGGCCACTGGCATGACTGCATGGTGAAGGCTGATCTGGCTGGGGTGGTCCATGCCTTGGTCACCTCCAGATTGGACTACTGCAATGCGCTCTACATGGGGCTGCCCTTGAAAACGGCTCGGAAGTTCCAACTGGTCCAACGGGCAGCGGCCAGGATGTTAACTGGGGCCCCTTACAGAGAGAGGTCAACCCTCCTGTTTAAGGAGCTCCACTGGCTGCCGTTTATTTTCCGAGCCCAATTTAAGGTGCAGGTGCTTACCTACAAAGCCCTGAACGGTTTGGGACCCTCCTACCTGCGTGACCGCATCTCCATCTACGAACCCACGCGTTCACTTCGGTCATCTGGAGAGGCCCTGCTCGTGATCCCACCTGCGTCGCAAGCGCATTTGGTGGGGACACGAGACAGGGCCTTTTCTGTGGTGGCCCTCCGACTCTGGAACACCCTCCCCAAAGATCTTAGACAGGCCCCTACATTGGCAGTCTTCAGAAAGAACTTGAAGACCTGGCTGTTCCGATGTGCCTTCCCAGATTAGGAAATCTCCAATACCAAGTCCCATAAGCACTTTACTAGAACTAAGATTGCTGCACACCGCACACTGCACTTGCCCTATAATCCTACATACCTCCTGTCACATCAGCATTTTTAATCCTGTACCCCTTACTCTGGCCCGGCCCAGTTTTATTGTGTCTTAGTGTATTGTTTATTGCCTGTTGTTTATATTGCTTTATTGTTTTTAATTTGCTTTAGGTTTTGTATTGTTATATTGTGTGTTGAGGCCTTGGCCTTTGTAAGCCGCATCGAGTCCTTCGGGAGATGCTAGCGGGGTACAAATAAAGTTTAATAATAATAATAATAATAATAATAATAATGGAGCGCCCTTACCTTCCTGCCAGAGTGGTACCTATTGCTCTGCTCACATTTGCATGTTTTTGAACTGCTATATGAATTGGAAATCATTCTATCTATCTGTCTTTTACAACTTGGCAACATGCACATGTTGGCAGAGCAACAGTGATTGCATATGGGTGTGTGGAGTTGTGAAAATATAGTGAAATTAATGCACATGCAAGATCATCTCCACAATAACCCCTCAAGACATGCACTCCAGCAGAGCCACTTATTTCCCGCGTGACTGTGTGTATTTGAGGGGAGAGTTGAGGAAATATAGTAAAATTAACATCCATGTAGGTTTTCTCCACAACTTCCTTTCAACATAGACATTACCATATTATCAACACCTATATGTGTATGCGTGTGTGTGTGCATGCACTACATCTCCCCCAAAGAAAGAAGGAGACAAAGAGGGAAGGAAGGTTGGCCACAGCAACGCATGGTGGATACAGCTAGTCTATCATAAATGTGACATGTTCTTTGTTTCTTGACCAATGTTATATATTAAATTTGAACAAATCCACTAAGACATCTCCAGTGTTGATGTAATTTTTCTTCTTTTTCTCCCTTCCTCTTTTAACAATAAATTTATACCTTTCAGAATGGGCAACTTTTTCAGCACTATCATGAAACTACTCCTTTTTGGATTATGCTCAAGTCTAACTGGCTTTAACCTGTTCCCTCCTAAAATAATATTTTAGAGCAGGGGTTCCCAAAGTAAGGTCCAAAGGCCAGATGTTGTTCTCCCAAAGTCATTTACTTAGCCCCTGCCCTAAACTTTAGAGCATTTCCATACAAAGTTTTTAGAAAGTTATTTTATTGCTTGCAGCATTTTCAAACATTGTGTATCATTACATGAGTGTGGGGAGAGATGTTCTTTGAAAGCTATTCAATGCTATTTGATTTTTTTTAATTTTACAACAGAAAAGCTGCTTCCATGTGATTGTTCCTAGTAGACAGAATGGCTCTTTGTGACGCAACACATCAAAAATGTGCTGTTCTTTGACGCAGATTTCACTTAAGGGGTGGGATAGAAACATAGCTTTCAGAGAAAATAATGAAAACAATTTTGTTTATATAAGTCGCAATGCAATCTCCTCAGGCAAAGTGGAGCTACAAGTACTGTGGCAATTATTAAAAATGTATAATTTGTTTATTATACACGTATAATAAAGAACATAGATCTACACCCTCCTTTAGATGGCTAATTGGGGCAGTCAATTTGGAGGCAATGTAATAGGGATATTATAGACTGTTAGGACTGTTAGGTGTTTTCCAAAAAATACTGTAGTAAGGTGTTTTCCCAAAAATAAGGAAAAATCCAAAAAAAATCAAATCACTGAGAGTTGAGACTGAGTTGGCCTGCTGTTCATCATGATATCACTTTTTCCAGATTCACACAATTGTGCTGGGTGAAGACAGTGAGAACTGTAACCAAACCAAAGTGGAAGACACGTGGTTAAGTAAGCCCTCTATAGAACAACTATACTAAGGCTGTATACAATTTATATATCTTGCACAATGTTGGAGACCTCACAATCTCTGAGGATGCTTGCTATAGATGTGGATGAAACGTCAAGAGAGAATGCTTCTGAAACATGGCCATACAGCCTGGACAACTCACAGCAACCCAATGTGGGAGATACTTAGCAACACTAGGAGAGGAAAAGTGACAAGATGATTATGCAACAATTCCACACAAAAGAGGAGAGTGTTAACTGGAGGAAGCTTCATACTTTCATGTTCAGGTGACCAAAAGCCAGTCGTTTCGACTGAGGGAAAGCATTTTTCATCCAGAGATATGGGCAATGTCTTGTTCCAATGTCTGGGAAGAAACCCAACTTACTGGCACCCAGCAAAGTCTATCCAGTTCTAAAGTTTTATCATATGAGTATGTTACTAATGTCCAATGGGACATATCCAGCTTAACTTTGTGTGTGTGTGTGTGTGTGTGTGTGTGTGGCTTTGATTCAGGAACGCCCTACATACGTACGTATGTACGTACAAACATATACACCAGAGCAGTACACTAGATGGAGGAATGAGAGGCAAACTCAATCCTTTCACATCTCATGCATGTGCATGCATTTACACATGTCCAGAAAGTAAAGTCATTATGTTTATTATGTTTATATGTTTTGTACTTTAATGCTATGTTGTTTATTTTATTTTAATTTGTATTTTATTTTATTGTAATTTGTTGTTTGGGCTTAGCCTCATGTAAGCCACCCCGAGTCCCCATTGGGGGAGATGGTGGCAGGGTACAAATAATAATAATAATAATAATAATAATAATAATAATAATAATTGTTCTGTCATGCGCTGGACCTGTAATTAATTGACTTTAAAAACAGGATGTGTAACCTTTGCCCAGCGGGAAGCCAGGGGCCCAAGGAGAAGTTCTCAGAGGTTTCCACCACAAAGAGTCTTCAGATGGCTTGAGAAGTACAACAAAGTCTTTTATTAATGAACAATCAAACAGAAACTTCTCTTGTCTTCAGTAAAGTTAAGCAAATGATTCTAAGCTTTTAGGGAACTGGTGAATTCCTAATCTTGCCCACGAAGGACAGGCAACTGACTTCAATAACTTTTTCTTTAAAGGAAAATCCCCTTTTTAACTTCTCCCAGGCTGACTGAAGTCCAACCCTCACTGATGTGGGCTCCGCTACCGGGCCGAACTGCTTCTCGGTAGCGGAGTAGCCGAGTAGACCCACTCCAGCTGGAGTGGATGTTCTCCAGCTGGAGTTCTTTAGTCTTTAATGCTGGAAATTCTTAAAGCTGTGGGAATGCTTCCCTGGAGTTCTCAAAGGTTGAAGCTTTTGTACAGGGGAAGTTACACACATCCTATACATAAGCTAATCTGGTTGAGACTAACTAACAAAATGACTCACTTCCCTTCCCAATTGCCCTGAGCAAGGGGCAGGACCAAAACTTAATGATGATGGACAGGTGGCCTGCCCTATGACTGCAGCCGAAAGAAGCCACCTATCTGCAGAGTCCCTGAAACTTAGGACTGCAAACAAACATTCAGTGCAAAGCAAACAAAATTGGAGCTCCTGGTACAGCTGTTCCAGAACTATTATTATTATTATTATTGTTATTATTGTTATTGTTATTGTTATTGTTATTATTATTATTATTATTATTATTATATTAAGTGACATTTTTAGGCCCTGTACATTTCTAACAGTAGAACAGGGGTATTGTACATTTGAATTCCACTTTTTAAAAAAACTACTACATTTCATAATTTAACATATTAAAGAGAGATATGGAACATCTAACTCCGTAAGACGCAGGTTTATCGTAAACAAAGTATTTTTAAAAGGCCTGACATCCTCTACTCCCACAATCTGGAGCAGTACTGCAATAGCTCATTCGAACCAAGATAATTTAAAACCGTTGCTGCAGACTCAAGCAACTGGCATTGTCATGTGAAACAGACCATTTGGCTGGGATGACGCGAGATGGAGCATTATTAATATCTGTGGTATGTGCTTTCTAATGGCTTCATTCACAACTACCGCTCAGTCTTCAAATGATGAATATGCTTAAAGTTTGCATGAAGTAAGTAGACTCAGTTGAAAGGAAAATAATAAAATTACTGCAAGACCAGACTAAAAACAAGAAAATGTGTGTGTGATAAAAACCAAAAATAGTCCAAAATGATTTTTTAGATTCTCCTACTGATGTAGCATTGCCTAAACATCTTTGCAAAAGCCAAGGCTATTTAGTAGATTATTCACAGTAATGCCTTACTTATCTGTTTTGTCGCTTCCAGAATGTTTACAAATGAATAAAGTTTATGGGGGAAGGGGAGTAGTAAATCTCTCCCCCCCCCCCCCAGTTGCTCCATGCACAAATTGCAGCACAGGTTAAGAAAGAACCGTCAATCAGGTTATCAATACTATCATCATCATCATCATCATCATCATAATTTAATAACTTATTAATCGCCCTCCATCCGGGAATGCTCCAGGCGATTTACAGCTAAATTACAAAAGATAAAATACATACATACAAAAATTAAAATCAACAGAGATCGAATACTCTAGTAAAAAGCCAGGTCTTAAGTGTGAGAGTAAAAGGCCCTAAGTCACGCATGGCTCTCATGTAGGGCAGCAAGGAATTCCACAAGGCAGGGGCAGAAATAGAAAAAGCCCTGCGCCTGGTCCTTTCCAAGTGCACTTCTCTAGGACCCGGTATATGGAGTAAGTCACGTTGGGCTGGTCATTGCGACCTCCAATGATGGGAAAAGGAGAGGCGGTGGACTGTCTTCCACTTTCCTTCATCCCAGATGATTCTGGGATGAAGTGGACTGTCTTCCACTTTCCTTCATCCAGAGGATTCTTCTTTGTCTTCTGTTAAAGGCAGCCTTTATGGCAAAGGGGATGGGAGTGAGAGCAGGGCCTCTCCAGATGAACGAAGAGATCATGTGGGCTCGTACACAGATCGTCATGCAGGTAGGCGGGTCCCAAACCATTCAAGGCTTTGTAGGTAAGAACCTGCATCTTGAATTGGGACTGGAAGATGAACAGCAGCCAATGGAGTTCCTTAAACAGGGGAGTTGACCTCTCCCTGTAAGTCGCTCCAGTTAGTAGCCTGGCTGCAGCCCGTTGAACCAATTGAAATTTCGAGCCGTCTTCAAGGGCAGCCCCATGTAGAGTGCATTGCAGTAATCCAATCTGGAGGTGATTAAGGCATGGACCACCATGGCCAGATCCGACTTCACAAGGTACGGTCGCAGCTGGCACATGAGTTTTAATTGTGCGAAGGCCCTCCCAGCCACCGCCGACGCCTGAACTTCAAGTGTTAGTGATGAGTCTAGGAGGACACCCAAGCTGTGGACCTGTGACTTCAGGGGGAGTGCAACCCCGTCAAGCACAGGTTGCCTCCCTATACCCCAATCTGGCTTACGATCGACCTGGAGGACCTCTGTCTTGTCAGGATTGATCCTCAGTGTTCTGATACAGCTGTACCAGGAGCTCCAATTTTGTTTGCTTTACATTAAATGTTTGTTTGCAGTCCTAGGTGTCAGAGACTGCAGATAGGTGGCTTCTTTTGGTTGCAGTTATAGGACAAAGCCACCTGTCCATCATCATTAAGTTTTGGTCCCGCCCCTTGCTCAGGGCAATTGGGATTGGGAAGGGAGCCATTTTTTAGTCTGTCTCAGCAAGGTTAGCCAATGTACAGGACGTGTGTAAAGCTTCCCCTGTACAAAAGCTTCAACCTTTAAGAATTTCCAGGGTTACAGAAATTCCAACAGAAACAGAAGGAAAAGAGTCTCCAAAGACTTTCCAGGGAAACAGCCCTAAAGATCAAAGAACTCCAGCTGAAGAGACTACAGGCCTTGCTGGTAGGTCCACTCGGTGCTTTGAGACGCAGTTCAACCTGGTAGTGGTGCCCACATCAGTTAGGTTTAAGTTTCAGTCAGCCTGGGAGAAGTTAAAAAGGGGATTTTCCTTTAAAGAAGAAGTTATTGAAGGTAGTTGCTTGTCCTTCGTGGGCAAGTTTAGGAATTCACCAGTTACCTAAAAGGTTGGAATTATTTGCTTAACTTTACTGAAGACAAGAGAAGTTTCTGTTTGATTGTTCATTAATAAAAGACTTTGTTGTACTTCTCAAACCATCTAAAGACTGTTTGTGGTGGAAACCTCTGAGGCCTCCTGGCTTCCCATTGGGCAAAGGTTGCACGTCCTGTTTTAAAGACAACTATTTACAGGCCCAGCGCGCGAAAGAACACTCAGCTTATTCTTCCTCATCCAGACAGTCACAGCTAGAGTCCAGTTTATTTCAAATATAAACAAAACAGTAGACAACATAGTAAAATAAAATGAGGTGAAAGACAGGACATTTTGATAACCAGCCTGCCAGCAAAATGAACCAAGCAGCCGGAGCAGTTGCCATGATTCCCACTAGTGCTCACATCCCACTTGGTCTTACCTGCAGCACACATCATGTACTCAATTTTTCACGGCTTATGAAAAGCTCATTCCCAGCCCTCAGAGACATTTTCCCCTAGGCCCTGTGCCACAGCTGACAGCCTTTGTGGAAGAAAAAGCTTACAAGCTATGATGCTGGCACTCCACTTTATGCCTTGATCCAAATAACACCACGGACACAAATACATTCATCCCATGGGATTGATGCTAGCGTATACATTACATGGCTTTCAGGCCCCATTTACTTATAAAAGCTGCATGCTTATTTGAGAAACAGCATGAATGGCAACTGCTTGCTTTAAGGAAATAGCTTGAGACTCAAGAAATATTTCCTTCTGCTGGAGCAGTTTCAAAAATTTGGCTTGTAGATTTTTCATACTTTTCAGCCCTACAATCAGACTAAAAATGTACATCAGAATCTAAATTAAATAGTGAAATCACCAATGTGTTGTGGAATGGGCTTTGCGATGGAATGGCATTTCGGTTCCAACTCCAATTAAGTTTATAAAGTAATTCATGTTATTTATTTATATTTATTTGTCGTGTCAGGGCAACCAGGCAATTGTATTACATTTCTAACAGAACAAAACAAACAGACAAAATACAAAATTTGCGAGTTTGGTACTTGATTAAATGTCCTTTGACCAGTATCTGGCCGCTTGGAGTGCTTCTGGTGTTGCTGCAAGAAGGTCCTCCATTGTGCATGTGGCAGGGCTCAGGTTGCATTGCAGCCAGGGTGCCTTTTTAGTGGATATATTTTAATTCCATATGTAATTTAAATGCTTGTTGTTGTTGTTTATTCATTCAGTCACTTCCGACTATTTGTGACCTCATGGACCAGCCCACGCCAGAGCTCACTGTCAGCCATCACCAGCTCCAGCTCCTTCAAGGTCAAGCCAGTCACTTCAAGGATACCATCCATCCATCTTGCCCTCTTCCTGTTCTCCCCCAGAAAGTCATAAAGGTTGAAGCTTTTGTACAGGAGAAGCTTGTACACGTCCTCTACATTAGCTTTCCTTACTGAGACTAACTAAAAATGGCTCCCTTCCCTTCCCAATTGCCCTGAGGCAATGTAGACTCAAATACGTACTGCTCTCTGAGGAAGGGGCGGAACCAAAACTTAACGATGATGGATAGGTGACTTGCCCTACGACTGCAACCAAAGGAAACCAAAGGAAGCCACCTTTCTGCAGAATCCCTGAAACCTAGGACTGCAAACAAACATTTAATACAAAGCAAATAAAGTTGGAGCTCCTGGTACAGCCGTACCAGCACATGTGGTGAGGAGCCCATCTTTTTTGGGGCCTTGATGCCCAGGAAGGGAGGGAGTCAAGGGAGGGAGGGAGAAAAGGAAACAAGCAAGGGAGGAGGGAGGCCTGGAGAGAGAGGGATACAAAATTGAACAGGGGCCACAATTGGCCCCCGGGCCAGACTTTGAACATGCCCGATCTAGGAGATCAGGGATTGCTTACATGAGATAAGGTGCGTACCTTCAATGGTGCCGCCCTATCTCCATCGATCACTTTTAAGAGCTTAGGTGTCGTCCTGGATTCGCAGCTGACAATGGAAGCTCAGGTCGCTGCTGCCAGCAAACAGGCCTTTTTCCATCTATGACAAGCGAGGCAACTGGCACCCTACCTATCTGACGAGGCTCTGGCAACAGTCATCCATGCCACGGTCACGTCTAGGCTGGACTATTGCAACGCCCTGTATGTTGGCCTTCCGATGTCTACGACCCGAAAGCTCCGTATTGTTCAGAATGTGGCAGCCAGGTTACTCACAAGAACGCCCATGAAATGCCATATAACACCAGTGCTGCGGCATCTACACTGGCTTCAACTGAGTACCGTGGCCTGTATAAGATGTTAGTTCTGACCTTTAAAATTCTTTACGGCCAGGGTCCATCGTACCTTAGGGACCGCCTCTCCTTCTCCCATCATCGGAGGTCGCAACGACCAGCCCAATGTGACTTACTCTATATACCAGGTCCTAGAGAAGTGCACTTGGAAAGTACCAGACGCAGGGCTTATTCTATTTCTGCCCCTGCCTTATGGAATTCCTTGCCGCCCTATATGAGAGCCATGCATGACTTAGGGCCTTTTACTCTAGCACTTAAGACCTGGCTTTTTACTAGAGCATTCGATCTGTTAATTTTTAATTTCTGTATGTATGTATTTTATCTTTTACAATTTAGCTGTAAATCGCCTAGAGCATTCTCGGATGGAGGGTGAGTAATATGATATGATATCTTCAAAATGACAAGAAATTACTCCTCAGACTTGGACAGTAGAATGTACTGGTCCCCTCATTAAATTTGGATCCATTTCGGTTATGAAGTAAGCCTAAAAAGTGCATACCAGAGACAAATCAGTGAACTTTTCTGCAAAAACCTTTGCAGTGAGAGGGGAATGCCCTTCTGCTCTACTTCTCAACCAAAATTGCATACACATTGTATTTTCACAGAAGGGTAGAAGAGTTGGTAATGGAAGAGAGCCAGACTAAGTGGCACACACAAAGGTATGACATCTAAACTGCTGCTTCCATCAGAGGAGCTGTTTTTCAATACTATCACAATGAGGAAGATTTGCCAAAACACTCACTGCAGACAAAGCCTAAAGCAGTTCATTTCACTCTTTTCCTTGCTACTTCTGTGAATGAATTGGTCACCCATGCATGTGCTCCTGTAAAGCACTTGAGGCAGAGCCAAACATACTTTAGGAATAAAGCAACTGAAGAACTAGAGTGCTCCTTTCTCAAAGGAAAGGCAGTTGCTAGGGAAGATTAAAAATCTCTCAAGGGAACTGCATGCTGTCATCAGCTCAGAGCCTTCACAAAAGCCGGGCTTCTTGTTTGGTAAGAAGAGATTCGTTACAACAAAAGAAACGGGGCACAGGACATCTTCTTTAATCAAGAAAGAGAGTAAACCAGGCCACAGCTAGAGAAGGAAAAAACGCATGTCCTAGAAAAGTTTTCTAACACTGACCACCATGTTGTTGTTCATTCGTTCAGTCGTCTCCAACTCTTCGTGACCTCATGGACCAGCCCACGCCAGAGCTCCCTGTTGGCCGTCACCACCCCCAGCTCCCTCAAGGTCAGTCCAGTCACTTCAAGGATGCCATCCATCCATCTTGCCCTTGGTCGGCCCCTCTTCCTTTTACCTTCTACTTTCCCCAGCATCATTGTCTTCTCTAGGCTTTGCTGTCTCCTCATGATGTGGCCAAAGTACTTCAACTTTGTCTCTAGTATCCTTCCCTCCAGTGAGCAGTCGGGCTTTCTTTCCTGGAGGATGGACTGGTTGGATCTTCTTGCAGTCCAAGGCATTCTCAGAACTTTCCTCCAACACCACAGCTCAAAAGCATCTATCTTCCTTCGCTCAGCCTTTCCTAAGGTCCAGCTCTCACATCCGTAGCTACAGGGAATACCATGGTTTTGACTATGCGGATCTTTGTTGTCAGTGTGATGTCTCTGCTCTTTACTATTTTATCGATATTGGACATTGCTCTCCTCCCAAGAAGTAAGCGTCTCCTAATTTCCTGGCCACAGTCTGCATCTGCAGTAATCTTTGCACCTAGAAATACAAAGTCTGTCACGGCCTCCACATTTTCTCCCTCTATTTCCCAGTTGTCAATCATTCTTGTTGCCATAATCTTGGGGTTTTTTTATGTTTAGCTGCAACCCGGCTTTTGCGCTTTCTTCTTTCACCTTGATTAGAAGGCTCCTCAGCTCCTCCTCGCTTTCGGCCATCAGAGTGGTGTCATCTGCATATCTGAGGTTGTTAATGTTTCTTCCAGCAATTTTCACCCCAGCTTTGCATTCATCAAGCCCCGCAAATCACATTATGTGTTCTGCATAAACGTTAAAAAGGTTGGGTGAGAGTATGCAGCCTTGCTGTACACCTTTCCCAATACTGAACCAGTATGTTGTTCCATGGTCAGTTCTTACTGTTGCTACTTGGTCCCTGTACAGATTCCTCAGGAGAGAGACAAGGTGGCTTGGGATGCCCATCCCACCAAGAACTTGCCACAATTTATTATGATCCACACAGTCAAAGGCTTTAGAATATTCAATGAAGCAGAAGTAGATGTTTTTCTGAAACTCCCTGCCTTTCTCCATTATCCAGCGGATATTGGCAATCTGGTCTCTGGTGCCTCTGCCTTTCCTAAACCCAGCTTGAACATCTGGCAACTCTCGCTCCATGTACTGCTGGAGTCTTCCTTGCAGGATCTTGAGCATTACCTTACTGGCATGAGAAATAAGGGCTACTGTACGGAAGTTGGAGCAGTCTTTCGCATTTCCCTTTTTTGGTATGGGGATATAAGTTGATTTTTTTCCAGTCCGATGACCATTCTTGTGTTTTCCATACTTGCTGGCATATGGCATGCATCACCTTGACAGCATCATCTTTTAAGATTTTAAACAGTTCAGCTGGGATCCCATCATCTCCTGCTGCCTTGTTGTTAGCAATGCTTCTTAAGGCCCATTCAACCTCACTCCTCAGGATGTCTGCTTCTAATTCATTCACCACACCGTCAAAACTATCCTCGATATTATTATCCTTCCTATACAGATCTTCTGTATAGTCTTGCCACTTTCTCTTGATCTCTTCAGCTTTTGTTAGGTCCCTGCCATCTTTGTTTCTTATCATACCAATTTTTGCCTGAAATTTTCCTCCAATGTTTCTAATTTTCTGGAAGAGGTCTCTTGTCCTTCCTATTCTGTTGTCTTCTTCCACTTCCATGAATTGCTTATTTAAAAACAGTTCCTTATCTCTTCTGGCTAACCTCTGGAATTGTGCATTTAACCACCATCTATATATAAAAAAATGCTCTGTGCATAATGAGTACCTTAAAAACAAAAGAACCAATGAACGAAATCACACCAAATTTGGCAACAAAATGTCTCACAACACAAGGAGTGACCAGCACTTAAAAAATTATGATTTTGTCACTTGGGAGTTGTAGTTGATGGGATTTATAGTTCACTTACAATCAAAGAGCATTCTGAACTCCATCAACGATAGAATTGAACCAAACTTGGCACACAGAACTCCCATGACCAACAGAAAATACTGGAAGGGTTTGATGGGCATTGACTTTGAGTTTGGGAGTTGTAGTTCACCTACATCCAGAGAGCACTGTGAGCTAAAACAATGATGGATCTGGATCAAACTTAACATGAATACTTAATATGTCCAAATATGAAAACAGATGGAGTTTGGGGAAAACAGACCTTGACATTTGGGAGTTGTCGTTACTGGGATTTATAGTTCACCTATAATCAAATAGCATTCTGAACCCCACGAACAACAGAATTGGGGCAAACTTCCGACACAAAACCCCCAAGACCAACAGAAAATATTTAAGGCCATCAAGTCCAACTCCCTTCACCAGAGCAAGAAAACATAATCAAAGTACTCCTGACAAAGAGCCATCTAGCCAGAGATATAGATAGATATATATGATTTACAAACACATATATAGTATTATAGATTTGAAAGGGACCCCTAAAGAAGGACAATTATAAGTTGCATGTTACAGAGTAGGCAAACCAGACACTCTCCACATCAACACTGACAAAGAAACAACAAGAAGTACTTTTTACCCACAAGCATAAATAAATTACTGTATATACTTGAGTATAAACCTAGTTTTTCAGTCCCTTTTTTAGGCTGAAAAGGCTCTCTTCGGCTTATACTCGAGTCAAGGTTATTTATTATTTTACTCTGTTATAAGTATTATTTTTATTACATTTATTAACTTACTCTATTATTACATTTACATTATTTTACTCTATTATTTTATTACATTTATTATTTTACTCTGTATATTACTGTTTAGATTACATTTATTATTTTATTCCATTTTATTATTACTATTATTACATTTACATTATTTTACTCAGTTATTTTTATCACATTTATTATTTTGCTCTCTTTATTATTATTGGATGGATATGTAGGCACATTTACATTGAAGAAGGTTAGAATAATGGTTTAATCAGCGTTGGACAGTCTTATTTTAAATTACAGTTTTATGTAAATATTCAAAAACATTTATCCTACTAATGCCTCAATTAATGTAATTCTATTGGTATCTATTTTTATTTTGAAATTTACCAGTAGCTGCCGCATTTCCCACCCTCGGCTTATACTCAAGTCAATACATTTTCCCAGTTTTTTGTGGTAAAATTAGGTACCTGGGCTTATATTCGGGTCGGCTTATACTCGAATATATACGGTACATATATTAGAAACCAACACTTTCTCATTGCTTTTCCAGATCCCCAGCCGGGGCACAGCAACGTGTGGCAGGGGATGGGTAGTATACCATAAAAAGTCCCTTTCTAGGTGTATACAACTTGCGCAATGCAGGGTTTCTCAAGATACTGGTAGGGCTTCCATGAAAGATTGTGAAAGGCAGTGGGAGGACTTCAGATATAATAATTTTAATGCAAAACTTTACTGAGAATGATTTCAAGGTCTCCAGAGTAAAAAGGTTGAAAAAGGATAGCTAGATCATTCAGGTGAAACACAAAGCAATTCTGCCTGTTCCTACACCTCTTTATTATATTTAACAGATGGAAACAGTTACGTCCTTATTTAATCTCATTTCACATATAAAGAATTACTCTTCACTCTGCAAAACTTGAGCCAATCCACTGTATTCTATATACACACATAGTGAAACAACCTGTTCCTTACTAAACCAGAAGCCAAGGCGTTTGGTCAAAAACATGAGTGTCCTACAACAGGTAATGAGAAATGTCATAGAATCATAGAGTTGGAAGAGACCTCATGGGCCATCCAGTCCAACCCCCTGCCAAGAAGCAGGAATATTGCATTCAAATCACCCCTGACAGATGGTCATCCAGCCTCTGTTTAAAAGCTTCCAAAGAAGGAGCCTCCACCACACTCCAGGGCAGAGAGTTCCACTGCTGAACGGCTCTCACAGTCAGGAAGTTCTTCCTCATGTTCAGATGGAATCTCCTCTCTTGTAGTTTGAAGCCATTGTTCCACATCCTAGTCTCCAAGGAAGCAGAAAACAAGCTTGCTCCCTCCTCCCTATGACTTCCTGTTCTGTCACACGCTGGGCCTGTAACAGCTGTACTTTACTATAGGACTATACTTTAGCCCAGCGGGAAGCCAGAGACGCCTCAAAGAGAGGTTCTCAGGGATTTCTCTGAAGTAATGGTCTTTAGAGTTTTAAATGATACAACAAAGTCTTTATTATGGAACAAAACAACAAATCTTCAATACTTCAAACAACACTTCAAGGCTTTCTTAGACTAGTCTTCAATGGACTGGCACCTGACTTTGATTAATTAAACCTTTTCTGTAGGAAAAACCTTTTTTAACCTCTTCCAGGCTGTTTTTTATCTATGTTTCATCGGTGTGGGTGCTGCTACCGAATCCAAGCACGTCTGGGTATTGAGCAGACCTTACTGGCTGAGGCTTCAAGATATTTCAGCTGAGTTCAGTAAATTTCGGTTTTCCTGGATGCTCCTTTCCTTCTGTTTCTGTTGGAATTTCTGTAACCCTGGTGGTTTTCTCCTTCTGTTTCTGTTGGGAATTTCTGTAATCTTTTGTCTGCTGGAGCTAGGTGTGAATGTTTCAATGTTTGAATGCAGACTACTTCAAACAGAGAAGTCAGCCATAGCAGAGTACCTGATGAACCAACCTGGACACAGAATATTATTTGAGAACACAGAAATGCTGGACCACTCTCACAACCACCATGTCAGACTACACAGAGAAGCCATTGAAATACACAAGCATGTGGACAATTTCAACAGAAAGGAAGAAACCATGAAAATGAACAAAATCTGGCTACCAGTATTTAAAAAAACTCAAAAATTACAATAGCAAAACAACAGAGGGGGACGATGATGCCTGGCTTGAGAGCAGTACGTGTGAAAAAGATCTTGGAGTCCTCGTGGACAACTAGTTAAACAGGAGCCAACAATGTGATATGGCAGCAAAAAAAGCCTATGGGATTTTGGCCTGCATCAATAGGAGCATAGTGTCTAGATCCAGGGAAGTCATGCTATCCCTCTATTCTGCTTTGGTTAAGCCATACCTGGAATATTGTGTCCAATTCTGGACACAATTGTGTCCAATTCTGGACACAATTCAAGAGAGATATTGACAAGCTGGGATGTGTCCAGAGGAGGGAGACTAAAAGGATAAAGGGTCTGGAGAACAAGCCCTATGAGGAGCGGCTTAAGGAGCTGGGCATGTTTAGCCTGAAGAAGAGAAGGCTGAAAGGGGATATGATAGCCATGTATAAATATGTGAGAGGAGGCCACAGGGAGGAGGGAGCAAGCGTTTTCTGCTTCCCTGGAGACTAGGACGTGGAACAATGGCTTCAAACTACAAGAGAGGAGATTCCATCTGAACATGAGGAAGAACTTCCTGACTGTGAGAGCCGTTCAGCAGTGGAACTCTCTGCCCCGGAGTGTGGTGGAGGTGCCTTCTTTGGAAGCTTTTAAACAGAGGCTGGATGGCCATCTGCCAGGGGTGATTTGAATGCAATATTCCTGCTTCTTGGCAGGGGGTTGGACTGGATGGCCCATGAGGTCTCTTCCAACTCTTTGATTCTATGATTCTATGAAACAATCAGGCACATCAAATCACTCTCAACAAAAGATTCCCCCAGGCACTTCCAAGCCATTAATCAAGGTGGTCAGTTGAAACATTCACACCTAGCTCCAGCAGACAAAAGTCCTTTGTCCCACCCTGGTCACTCCAGATATATAAACCCATTTTCCTACTTCCAACAGACCTCACTACCTCTGAGGATGCTTGCCATAGATGCAGGCGAAACGTCAGGAGAAAATGCCTCTAGAATATGGCCATATAGCCTGGAAAAACCTACAACAACCCTGTCATTATTATTATTATTATTATTATTATTATAGTGGAAGCTCCTTCCTTGAAAGCTTTTAAGCATAGGCTGAATGGCCATCTGCTGGGAGTGCTTTGGTTGTGCTTTTCCTCCATAACAGGAGGTTGGACTAGATGACCCATGTGGCCTCTTATTCTATTATTCTAACTCTGTGCACTTCCTGGGCAGGGTGGGAAGGGAGCGGATGTAACGGGGCAACTCCAACAGCGTTTGAACAAGGTCTTTTTCAACTCTGGGTTTGGACGGCATCCGAGAGGGACCAAAAATGAGCGCGCACGGGAGCTGCCTCCTTTTTTTGGCTCCGAAATGGAAGTAAGACTAAAGGGGAGGCGGGTCACCGTTGCCGCCTCTCCTCTGGGGCCTCTCCCCGTCCTTCTGGGCAGATTTGTCCGAAGGAAGGGCGCCGCAACAAGCCTCCCTCTGCCAAGGGAACGCACTGCCGGCAAGGAAAACACACCTCTCCAACCTTCCCAGCACCCAAGCGGCTGAGCAGCTGCCGGAAGCCTATTTATAGCGTTGCCGGATACGCGCTTGCGTCATGGAGCGCGAGGCCGCGCGTGGACGTAATGGGAACGTGACCCACGTACGGCGGCGCGCTATTTTTAAGGCAGCTGAAGTAAAGCGGCGTGGGCGAGGCAGGTGGTTGCCTGGCTTGTGGGTCTTCGTTCCTGAAGAAATATTGGGACGGAAAAAAGGCTGGTGGCCAAAAGATCCTCATAAATAAGGTTTTACAATAGACTGGTGCTGAACAGCATGCCTTGTTAACTATGTAAGGCCCCACCACGATCTGAAACAGCCCTCAACTCTTGACTTTTAAGGACTGATACCTTTCTCTCTACTAGCCGTCCCCTGCCACGCGTTGCTGTGGCCCAGTCTGGTGATCTGGATAATAAAGTAATGACAAAGTCTTGGTTTCTAATATATAATTTCTTTATGCAGTATTTTTTTCTGTTTCTTTGTCAATGTTTATGTAGAGATTGTCTGGTTTGCCTACACTGGAACATGCAACATATAATTGTCCTTCCTTAGGGGTCCCTTTCAGATCTATGATACTATATGTGTATTTGTGTGAATCATATATATCTATTATCTATGGTTGGATGGCTCTTTGTCAGGAAGGCTTTGATTACGTTTTCTTGCCCTGGTGAAGGGAGTTGGGCTGGATGGCCTTTATTTTATTTTTTTTATTTATTTATTTGACTTGTATACCGCCACTCCCAATTTGGCTCGGAGTGGTTTACAGCAGATTAAAACAATGCAACCAACTTTAAAATACAATAAAAACGAGAACCGACATAGTCCTGAGTTATTCACCCATTGAAAGCTTGTCAGAAAAGAAAGGTTTTACAGGCTTTCCGAAAAGCAAGTAGCTCTCGGATGGTTCGGGTTTCAACTGGCAAGGCATTCCATAAATAAGGGGCCACAATCGAGAAGGCTCTCTGCCTAGTAGAGGACAGATTATAAGTCCGGATGTTTGGGACTTCAAGCAAAGTTTGGTCCTCGGACCGAAGTAATCTCTGGGGTTGGTAGGGGGATAAGCGGGCCCTCAGGTATGCTGGCCCCAGACCATATAAGGCCTTAAAGGTTAGTACCAGCACCTTGAAAGTAATTCAATCGGAAGCCAGTGCAGCTGTTGTAGAATTGGGATGATACGACACCTCGCCGGCACCCCGGAGAGAAGACAAGCCGCTGCATTTTGCACCAGCTTCAGTTTCCAGATCACTGACAAAGGAAGGCCAATGTAGAGGGTGTTAACAGTAGTCAAGCCTCGAGATGACTGTCGCCTGGATCACAGTAGCCAGGTCATTCCTAGATAGGTAGGGGGCCAGTCGCCTAGCCTGACGTAGGTGGAAAAACGCAGATCTGCTCACAGCAAAGCCTGGGCCTCCATTGTGAGCAGAGGGTCCAATAAGACACCAAGGCTTTTTACAGAAAGTGACGGACGTAGTGTCTCGCCATCCAGGGTAGGCAGCTGGATCTCCCTCCCACCCGGACAGCCCAGCCAAAGGATCTCCGTCTTCACTGGGTTCACCCTCAACCTGCTGGCACGCAACCATCCAGTAATGGCCTCAAGGCACTGATGGAAATTTTCGGGTACAGAGTCCGGCCGGCCCTCCATCCTCAGAATGAGCTGAGTGTCATCAGCGTACTAGTGGCACTCAAGCCCTTAAGTATTTTCTGTTGGTTATGGGGATTCTGCCTGGGAAGTTTGCCCCAATTCTGTCATTGGTGAGGTTCAGAATGCTCTTTGATTGTAGGTGAACTATAAATCCCAGTAACTACAACGCCAAATGTCAGATTCTATTTCCCCCTAACTCCATCTGTGTTCATATTTGGGCATATGGAATATTTTGGTCCAGATCCATCATTGTTTCAGTGCATAGTTCTCTCTGGATGTACATGAACTACAACTCCCAAACTCAAGGTCAATGCCCACCAAACCCTAGTAGTGTTTTCTGTTGGTCGTAGAAGTTTTGTGTGCCATGCGTGGTTCAGTTCCATTATTAGTGGAGTTCAGAATGCTCTTTGATTGTAGGTTAACTATAAATCCCAGCAACTACAACTCCCAAATGACAAAATCCATTTTTGGAGTGATGGTCACTCCTTGGGTTAGTAGGTGTCTTGTGGCCAAATTTGGCGGCAATTCGTCCAGTGGTTTTTGAGTTATGTTAATCCCACAAACGAACATTACATTTTTATTTATATAGATATATATCTAACCTGCCTAAAGAGGATAGAATGGCTCCCTCCTTGCTATCATTAAGGAACCAAGTTACAACTTTACTATAGAAGCAGGCCTTCCCTGATAGCAAAGAGTTGTATTGCAAACTCCAGATTTATGTGTACAACATACGAATTATAGCAAACCTTCGACAATGGACCTGACGATGGCCAAAAGAAATTGATTTTAGCTTTGGAGTTTTAATATACTGAATATTTAAATTGGTTTTTTGCTAGTTATGTATTGTGGGTATTGCGGGTTTATAGTTTTATCAGATATGTTTTGATCTGTCGATTATGTTTATTTTTATGTATGGTATGTTTTGTTTACATGTTGTTTGCTGCTTTGAGTCCCAATTTGGGAGAAAAGCAGGATATAGGACCTTAAGATCGTCTGAGGAGGCCCTGCTTTCGTTACTGCCTTCGTCACAAGTACCTTTGGCGGAGATGACAGAGCCTTCTTGGTGGTAGCCCCTCATTTTCTTGAGGGAGGCAAGCAGAATTTGGTATTTTAACACACACCCCAAACTGCCAGTTGTCCATAGCAATCTAGTTTTGAAAGGCATTTTCTTCAATAAAATGGAAGGAAAATGGTTTGCATTAGCTTAACAATTGATGTTCCAAATTTTAGTGTGTATGTCTGTCTGACTGTATGTGTGTATATGAGTTTTATTGTTGTATTTGTTATGCTGTTGTTTTATTGTGGGCCTTGGCCTTTTGTAAGCCGCATCGAGTCCTTTGGGAGATGTTAGCAGGGTATAAATAAAGTTAATAATAATTTTATATATACACACACACACACATGCTGAGTATGAAAGTTTACCAAGAAACTAAGTAAATTGCTCTATGCCCCATGAAATTACAAAATAAGATCAAATAGTACATTTTCTGCTTGTTGCATCCCTGGCGACTATTATGCCAGTGGTGAGGTTGGTGGACATGGCTATTTGGGAATAATACATTCATAACTGTTGCAGAATAGGCATGTTTTGCCTAAAACAGGACTCTAAAGATGTAATTCGGTGGGGTTTCTAGACAGGCATACCTTAGTTTAAAAAATCTCTTGAGGACTAAACTCCTTTTTACAAAGATTCATTTTTGCAAATATGCATTTTGGAAGCTCAACCTGTTTTTAATTACTTATCCAACACTTTCTTGATTTTGTGATTATATTTTCACGTGTTTATAATGTTAATTTCAAATAAAAAGTTTGGTGAAACATGATAAACTGCTCCTTTTTGTGGTGTAGGAACCCATCCCTATTATTTCCATGTAGTTTCTGCCTCTGGTACCAATGCTCTGTTAAATACACCATGCAAGCTTTTGAAGCTTCTTCATTAGACAAAAATGTTAAAAATCATACAGAAGAAAAACCACAAACAAATTGGGCCAAACAAGAATGCATTTGGCAGGTTTACTTATACCGCATCTAAAAGATATTTCTAGATACAACAATACAGAGATTTCTTGAAAAATCAATGGCCATCTGTTGGGGATGCTTTGAATGTAATTTTCCTGCTTCTTGGCAGGGAGTTGGATTGGATGGCTCATGAGGTCTCTTCCAACTCTATGATTCAAGGGAAGTTAATGTTTCTGTTGCTATTACAGTTGAAATTGTATTGCTTAGACTTTGGCCAAAGAGAGGAGTGACCTCTGCCTATCTCCCCAGACCATCTTAACTGACAGCGTACAAATATCTTGAAAAAATGTAGGTCTATAACTCTATTTTTGTTTTCTTCAGTTTGATTTTAGCACTGATCCAGCAGAGCTTTTAAAGTTTGCATCAAATATTCTGAGTATTTTGGATTAGTCCAATAAAGGTATTATTGTTTTGTGGATTTTGGATGGTCCATGTTTCACAGGTGTACAATAGAGTTGGAAGGACTATAGCTTTATAAACAAGCATCTTGGTGTCCCGACAAATGTCCCAATGCTCAAACACTCCTTGCTTAAAGAAACTGCATCTCCACCATTATGTCAACATCTCTTCCCTGTTCCTTCCTCCTAACCAGTTTCTGGGACAAAGAGGACTAAGACCACTTGCTCATCTTTATCCTCCTCCTGAGCAAAGTCATCCAGACAGGAAGAACAAGAATGCATAGACTAGGCCAGGATCTTTCTTTTGGGCTTGCAAAATAGGACACACAAGAACTCCCACTTCCATTCATGAAAAACTCCAGTCAATTGCAGTTATGCTATGATTCAAAAGACCAAACAGTTGTAATGGGTAGAATGTTTGACTAGGATATGGAAAAACTGTGTTCAGAGGAGAGGAGGGATGAAGATGACCTACGTTCCCCAGGGAGTGAATGCCACAGGTGGAGGGGCCACCACCGAGAAGGCCCTGTCCCTCGTCCCTACCAATCGCTTTTGTGACAGGGGCGGGGCCTCTCCAGAAGATCTTAAATTCCTAGGTGGGACGTAGAAGGAGATACATTTGGACAGGTACGCTAGGCCAGAACCGTATAGGGTTTCATAGGTCACCCATGCTTTCCCCTCTCAATGTGAGGAGGTGGATAATGTAATGAAACACGACACTTCCCAGAAAACGGAAAAATTGTGTGTGTGGGGGGGGGGGGGGGGGGACAATGGCATTGTTGATATCTCTAGCAGTAAATGCTTAACAATGTCCACGCCTTAGTCACTTCCAGATTGGACTACTGTAATGCGCTCTACGTGGGGCTGCCCTTGAAAACAGCTCGGAAATTTCAATTGGTCCAACGGGCGGCGGCCAGGTTGTTAACTGGTGCTCCTTACAGAGAGAGGTCAACCCTCCTGTTTATGGAGCTCCACTGGCTGCCATTCATTTTCCGGTCCCAATTCAAGGTACAGGTGCTTACCTACAAAACCCTAAACAGTTTGGGACCCGCCTACCTGCATGACCGCATCTCTGTGTATGAACCCACACAATCTCTTCGTTCATCTGGAGAGGCCCTGCTCACGATCCTACCTGCATCGCAAGCGCGATTGGTGGGGACGAGGGATAGGGCTTTCTCGGTGGTGGCCCCTTGACTCCGGAACTCTCTCCCGAAGGACATCAGGCAGGCCCCGTCGCTAGCAATCTTTAGGAGGAGCTTGAAAACGTGGTTGTTCCAGTGTGCCTTTCCAGAATAAGGAAACTCCTTGCATTATGTCCCAACGCACTTTATCAGAGATCTAGGATATCTACATGCCCATCCCCCTCCAAACAAATCACCTGGTCATGCCCAGCACTTTTAAAAAAAATTTAATTATTACATTTGGTCTTGCCATTTATTTTAATTGCGTCATTGCGTGTTGTTAATGTTATTGCTTTGTTTTTTGAATTATTATGCTGTTTGTTGTGCTGTTGTTTTACTATTGTATTTGGGCTCAGCCTCTTATAAGCCGCACCGAGTCCTTCGGGAGATGGTAGCGGGGTACAAATAATGGATTATTATTATTATTAATGTTAAGATAAATCTGCCAATGGATATCTTTGTGCTCTACTCCTCCATAGTTTGTAGTGCAGGCATGGGCAGACTTGGGCCCTCCAGGTGTTTAGGACTCCAACTCCCACAATTCCTAACAGCCTGAGGAAAAGGAAGGGGCCTGAGGTTGTTAGGAATTGTGGGAGTTGGAGTCCAAAACAACTAGAGGGCCCAAGTCTGCTACAGTGGGAGCAGAGTACAAAGCCATAGGCGGTGCGACTGCAACCCGAAACACGTTGAGAAGGCAGCCAGACTCACAGGATTCATTTAGGCTAAACTCTGAAGCTGAGCTCCTGTGTTTACTATTTTGTCCTAAAGGTTCAGGAGCGCGCGCCGCGAGGAGAGCCCGCCCCGCCCTCCGGGGGTATCCCCGCGCGCGCCCCCGCTTCCCTCCATTGCGTCAAGGCCGTCCCGGGGCAGCCCCTGCCGTCCCCGCCCTGCCCTGGCCTGCCCGACCCAGCCAGGCCGGGGAATCCCCGCCCAGGGCCCCTGTTGGGAGAAGCCACCCCCCCCCCCCCCAACCAGGCCGCTCCCCGCCCCGTCGCCCAGCAGCAGGAAGCGCGTGGCGCTGGCTATAAATATCTCCGGCTCGCGCTATATTAGGCTCGTCCGGCCCGAGCTCCGCTCCCGAAATAGCTCCTCGTTTACGTGAGCGGCGGGCGGGCTGAACACCAGCGCCCACCCAGGCCGGCCTCGCGCAGCCACTCAGGGCGCTGGGTGGGCGGGGCCTGCGTCGCGCGCACGCCTCCGTCACCCGCCGAGGAGCCCGTGGGGACTAAATTTAGCCACCCCATTTGCGTCAGTCACGCGCTCGCCTTTGCGTCAAGCCGGCTTTGGCCACGCCCCGCTTGAAACGGAGCCCTCGGCGGCCCGCCTTGGGATTGGCGGGTTGGTCACGAGGCGGCGGAGGCCCCGCCCCTTTTGGGTTCCTAGCTGAGGGAGGGGGAGAGGCTGCGAGAGGCGCGTCCGGCGGCCTGAGAGAGCGGCAGCCTAGTATACCCTCGCTTGGGCGGGCATACACCAGCCTCCAGCCTTCCCTCATAAAACTGTAAACACCCCTATATATTAAAGCCATACACTTTCTGCACGCCTCAGACCAACTCTTCTTGTTGTAGGTTTTTTTTCAGGTTATAAGGCCATGTTCTAGAGGTATTTTCTCCTGACGTTTCGCCTGCATCTATGGCAAGCATCCTCAGAGGTAGTGAGGTCTATTGGAACTAGGAAAGTGGGTTTATATATCTGTGGAATGACCAGGGTGGGACAAAGAACTCTTGTCTATTGGAGCTAGGTGTGACTGTTTCAACTGACCACTTTGACTAGCACCGGGATTGTGGCGCAGCTGGCTGAGTGTCAGCTGCATTAAGATCACTCTGACCAAAAGGTCATGAGTTCGAAGCCAGCCCGGGTTGGAGTGGGTTTCCAACCAATTGTGCAGCCTGTTGTCGACCTTTGCAACCCGAAAGACAGTTTTATCTGTCAAGTAGGAAAATTAGGTACCACCTTGTGTGGGGAGGCTAAATTAACTAATTTATGAGGCCATAAAAAAGACTCCAGCAAAAGCATGCGGGGAATGCGGAAGTACTTCATCAGTGTCGCAGATGGAAGATCAAAGCGACAGCTCCCCTGGCGGCCAGAAAAAGTTAAATAGCCTCTGTGTATGTCTGTATACGTTGTATGTCAAATTGACATTGAATGTTTGCCATATATGTGTACACCAGGGGTCCTCAAACTAAGGCTCGGGGGCCAGATGTGGCCCTCCAAGCTCATTTACCCAGCCCTCGCTCAGGGTCAACCTAAGTCTGAAATTATTTGAAAGCACACAACAACAACAACAATCCTATCTCATCAGCCAAAAGCACGCCCACACTTCCCACTGAAATACCAATAAGTTTATATTGTTATTCATTTTAATAATTGTATTGCTTTTAAGTGTTTTTTGCATTACAAATAAGATACATGCAGAGTGCATAGGAATTCATTTATGTTTTTTTCAAATTATAATCCAGCCCTCCAACAGTTTGAGGGACTACGATCTGGCCCTCTGTTTAAAAAGTTTGTGGACCCCTGGTGTACACTGTAATCCACCCTGAGTCCCCTGTGGGGTGAGAAGGGTGGAATATAAATACTGTAAATAAAATAAATAAATAGTGAGGTCTATTGGAACTTGGAAAGTGGGATTATATATCTGTGGAATGACCAGGGTGGGACAAAGAACTCTTGTCTGAATGTTTCAACTGACCACCTTGACTAGCATTTGATGGCCTGGCAGTGCCTGGGGCAATCTTTTGTTGAGAGGTGATTAGATGTGCCTGATTGTTTCCTCTCTATTGTTTTGCTGTTGTAATTTTAGAGTTTTTTAATACTGGTAGCCAGATTTTGTTCATTTTCATGGTTTCCTCCTTTCTGTTGAAATTGTCCACATGCTTGTGGATTTCAATGGCTTCTCTGTGTAGTCTGACATGGTGGTTGTGAGAGTGGTCCAGCATTTCTGTGTTCTCAAATAATATGCTGTGTCCAGGTTGGTTCATCAGGTGCTCTGCTATGGCTGACTTCTCTGGTTGAAATATTCTGCAGTGCCTTTCATGTTCTTGACTGACTCGAGACAAGTGGCTCCTCTGAAGGACCACAAAGCGTCTCTCTTTTGCCTGAAACTCCACAGAAATCCCAGAAGTCGCCCTGCAGGGCCAGAATGTAGTCGAGGTGTGCAAAGGGCAAAAGAGAGGAGAAGCCGCCTCATGGATAGTCATCATATCCGTGTTCCTTTTCATGGTTTTGACACTATCGTCGACTATGCTCGATAAAAAACGCTTGCTTCCACTTCCCATTGCAGGGAGGTCATTTTATTTTTATTTATTTATGACATTTATGTGCTGCCCTTCTCACCCCGAAGGGGACTCAGAGCGGCTTACAAGTAAAATGTAAATACAATATATTACATTATTACCATAGCACAATATTAATATTATATATTACTATATTGTACTATAACAATACACTGTAATTTTATTTATTTATTTATTTATTTATTTATTTATTTGAAACATTTATATTCTGCCCTTCTCACCCCGAAGGGGACTCAGGGCGGAGCGCAACATATAAACGGCAAACATTAAATGCCGAAACATATTATACTATACACATACAAAAGCATTAAAATCACATATTTCGACGTTAAAATCCACTAGTTAAAACTGTCTCAACAATCATATCGAATTTGGTTGGCATACTAAGGGTTCCTATCGCTGCCTCATTGCACAGTCCCAAAGACTCGGTCCCACAGCCACGTTTTTATCATCCTTCTAAAGTACAAGAGGGAGAGGGCTGACCTGATCTTATTAGGAAGGGAGTTCCATAGCCGAGGGGCAATTACTGAGAAGGCCCTGTCTCTCGTCCCCACCAAATGTGCCTGTGATGGTAGTGGGACCGAGAGCAGGGCCTCCCCAGAAGATCTTAATATCTGCAGTGGCTCATAGGGGGAGATGCATTCAGACAGGTAAATTGGGTAAATTATTAGTAATATTACATGTAATATAAAATATATAATTATAATATATTATTAGTAGTAGTATTATATTATATTACATTATAATATTATCAATATTGGGTTGTTGTAGGTTTTTTTCGGGCTATATGGCCATGTTCCATATCCAAACATGGCCATATAGTCCGAAAAAAACCTACAACAACCATTGATTCCGGCCATGAAAGCCTTCGACAATATATTATCAATATTATTAATTAATTAATTAATTTCCTATATTTATACCCTGCCCTTCTCCCCCCAAAGGGGGACTCGGGCGGCCTAACAAAAGCATCATAAAAACAACCACAGTACAATCAAAATATTAAAAATTAAAACAATGAATTAAGACACATTCATTAAAATCGAAATCCAAAAACCAGTCAGTTCATTGCCATAAGTTGTGTGATCTTCTTCCACTTGCTGCTCACTGATCAAATGCTTGGTCCCATAACCAAGTCTTGATGCACAAGTTAGTTCTGGGAAGATGGAGCACTCTGAATCCACGGAATAGATGGAGGGAAAGTGGTGTAGCGGGGAGATAGGTGTAGGCTATCCGGAAAAATTTTATTTATTTATTTATTTATTTATTTATTTATTTATTTATTTATTTCCAGCATTTCTACCTCGTCCTTCTCAACCCCTGAAGGGGGACTCAGGGGCGCTTACATTTGGCCTAATTTGATGCCATTGAATATAACAAAGCAATACAACAACAATTAAAACAATAAATAGAACATTAATTAAAACAATAAAAACAGCATTAACCACCACATCACCATTCCAGTCAAATTCCATATCCAAAGTGCTATTTATGCCTGCTGTCCAAAAGCCTGGTCCCAGAACCACGTCTTTAATTCCTTCCTAAAAGACAGGAGGGATGAAGCCGATCTTACCTCATTGGGAAGCGAGTTCCACAGGCAGAGGGCCACAGCCGAGAAGGCCCTATCTCTTGTCCCTGCCAGACATATTTGGGACGCTGGTGGGAGTGAGAGCAGGGTCTCACCGGATGATATTAAACTGCAAGGCAGGATGTAGTGGAGATGTGTTCGGACAAGTAAGCTGGGTCAAAACCATATAGAGCTTTATAGGTCAAAACCAGCACTTTGAATTGAGTTCGGAAGTGGATTGGCAGCCAATGGAGTTGACACAACAAGGGGGTAGTGTGCTCCCTATATGTCACTCCAGTTAGTAATCTGGCTGCAGCCCATTGGACTAGTTGAAGTTTCTGAACAGCCTTCAGAGGCAGCCCCATGTAGAGTGCGTAGCAGTAATCTATTTGGAGTACAGCACAAAGATATCCATTGGCAGGTTTATGTTAACATTGTAAAGCATTTACTGCTAGAGATGTCAACAATGTCATCACACCCTCTCCCCCCCCCCCCCCCAGATAGTTGACCAAATTTTTCCCAGTTTTCTGGGAAATGTAGTGTTTCATTACATTATCCACCACATCACATTGAGAGGGAAAATCATGGGTGAACGTCCCTTTAACAGTAGTGAATTGAACCCTCTTAATTTCCATCTTGTCTTCTGCCTATATCATCAGTTGGGAGGCCCCTCCCCCCTCTGGCACCAACTACCGCTCTGGCCTGAATGAAGACAGAGGGGAGCAGAAGACACTTCCATCTTGTCTTTACTAATAATATAATATAGTATATTGTATATACATATAGTATATATAATATTATAATGTAATACAATATAATACTAGTAATAATAATACAATATTATAATTATAATTATATATTTACATTATTTTATTTCTTGCATTTGTTAGCCGCCGCTCTCAGCCCTAGGGCGACTCATATTACTAATAATATTACAATATAATGGTATACTGCAATATAGTAATATATAATACTGATATTGTACTATGCTAATAATATAATATATTGTATGAAAATATATCTTGTAAGCTACTCTGAGTCCGGGGCGGCATAGAAATGCTATAAATAAATAAATAATATAGTCAGCAGTCCCGTTTCCAGTTCTGTCCCCCCACCACACTCACACCTGGAAACTTAATTGCTGGCAATACATTCATCTAGTGAGGAAAGCCCCCTCACTAGAAACATTCAAAAAGAACCTTAAAACCTGGCTCTTCTGCTACACTTTTGGCGAGTAGATGTATAATCCGATATTATTGCTCCCTTCAACACTTCTGCCACTGGAGTATACGCCCTCCAAATGGGAAGTTTAGTTTCACAACTCTGTTTTTACGAACTCCCTGCAAATAACCTGCTCCTATTTTTATCTCATTAGAATCTTTTAATTGTTTTATCCTGTTCATGCGGCCCACCCACTGTTATTGTGATTGTATTTATTGGAATGTTTTTTCTATGTAATTTTGATGTTGTTGTTTGTTGTTTATGTTTTTGGTTTTATTCTGCTGTAATTATGTTGTCCGGGCTTGGCCCCATGTAAGCCGCTCCGAGTCCCCATTGGGGAGATGATGGTGGGGTATAAATAAAATTTATTATTATTATTATTATTATTATTATTATTATTATTATTATTATCTTACATTCATCACATCTGTTCTCGGTCCCACCCTCTTCATAAGCAGGACTGGTGGGGATGAGAGACAGGGCCTTCTCAGTGGCGGCCCCTCGACTATAGAACTCCCTCTCCAATTATATCAGATTGGTTCTTACCTACAAAGCCCTAAGCGTGACCGCATCTCCATATACAAACCCACACGATCTCTTCGATCATCTGGAGAGGCCCTACTCAAGATCCCACCTGTGTCACAAGCGCAATTGTTTGGGATGAGGGACAGGGCCTTCTCTGTGGTGGCCCCTCAACTCTGGAACTCTCTCCCCAAGGACATCAGACAAGCCCCAACGTTGGCAGTCTTTAGGAAGAACTTGATGAGATGGTTGTTCCAGTGTGCCTTCCCAGAATAGGAAACTCTTAGCATCATGTCCCCAATGCACTTTATTAGAGTTTAAGATATCTCCAAAAACCTATCCTTTTCACCTATCATGTGCAGCATTTTTAAAATTTTTAATCATTACATTTGGCCCGGCCTTAGTTTTTAAATGCATTGTGGTGTTATTGTCTAATGTTTACTGTTATTGCTTTAATGTTTATTGCTTTGTTTTATGAGTTTATTTATTGTTGTAGTTGTTATTCTGTTGTTTTATTGATGTGTTGGGCCTTGACCTCTTGTAAGCCTCACCGAGTCCTTTGGGAGATGTTAGCGGGGTATAAATAAAGGATTATTATTATTATTATTATTATTATTATTATTATTGGCCCCCTCCTTCCTGGTGTTCAGGAAAAAAGTCAAGGTCAAAGCCAGCACTTTGAATTGAGTTCAGAAGTGGACCACCAGTGGAGCTGACACAACAAGGGGGCGTTTTGGTTTTTTTGTTTGTTTGTTTGTTTTTTGTCGTGTCGGGAGCGACTTGAGAAACTGCAAGTCCCTTCTGGTGTGAGAGAATTGGACGTTGCCCAGGGACGCCCGGATGATTTGATGTGGGAGGCTTCTTTCATGTATTGTCAAAGGCTTTCATAGCCGGAATCACTGGGTTGTTGTAGGTTTTTTCAGGCTGTATGGCCATGGTCTAGAGGCATTCCCTCCTGACGTTTCGCCTGCATCTATGGCAAGCATCCTCAGAGGTAGTGAGGTCTGTTGGAACTAGGAAAAAGGGGTTTATATATCTGTGGAATGACCATGGTAAGACAAAGGACTCTTGTCTGCTGGAGCTAGGTGTGAATGTTTCAACTGACCACCTTGATTAGCATTTGATTGCCTGGCAGTGCCTGGAGCAAACTTTTGTTGAGAGGTAATTAGATGTCCCTGCCTGCTTCCTCTCTGTTGTTGTGCTGTTGTAATTTTAGAGTTTTTTAATACTGGTAGCCAGATTTTGTTCATTTTCATGGTTTTTTCCTTTCTGTTGAAATTGTCCACATGCTTGTGTATTTCAGTGGCTTCTCTGTGTAGTCTGACATGGTGGTTGTGAGAGTGGTCCAGCATTTCTGTGTTCTCAAATAATATGCTGTGTCCAGGTTGGTTCATCAGGTGCTCTGCTATGGCTGACTTCTCTGGTTGAAGTAGTCTGCAGTGCCTTTCATGTTCCTGGATTCTTGTTTGGGCAATGCTGCGTTTGGTGGTCCCTATGTAGACTTGTCCACAGCTGCATGGTACATGGTAGACTCCTGCAGAGGTGAGAGGATCCTTCTTGTCCTTTGCTGAACGTAGCATTTGTTGGTTTTTCTTGGTGGGTTTGTAGATTGTTTGTATGTTGTGTTTCCTCATCAGCTTCCCTATGCGGTCAGTGGTTCCCTTGATGTATGGCAGGAACACTTTTCCTCTGGGTGGATCTTCATCTTGACTCTCGTGGCTTGTTCTCGGTCTTGCAGCTCTTCTGATGTCTGAGGTGGAATATCCATTGGCCTGTAGAGCCCAGTTGAGATGGTTCAGTTCATCTTGGAGGAGGTGGGGTTCGCAGATTCTTTTTGCATGGTCTGCCAAGGCTTTAATGATGCTTCTTTTTTGACTTGGGTGATGGTTGGAGTTTTTCTGTAGATATCTATCTGCAGGCCTGTAGCGAGGGGGTGGTTTTAGGGGTTCAAACCCCCCCAAAAAATGTTTCAGATTTTTTTAAAAAATCTGGTTTACTCATGAACTTTAACTGGTTAACCAAATCCCCACGCTAAGTCTATGTGATGCAAAAAATTAAGAGTACCTTTAGAACTGTAAGCACTATCTCAAGCAAATATTGACAATTTATTCACACTGTCATTACTTGCAGCAATAGCAGATGTAGTGAAGCAACCAAGTTGGGTGTGTGTGTGTTGAATGCTCTCATTAAGGAGGCCAGACTTGGTGGAGGTGGTTGACAGGGGTGGAGCTGCAGGCTATGGAAGGTTGCTCTGCCCCCTGCTGTGCTCTTTGCTTCAGCGTGAGCTAGGAGGCAGGTTTCAACCCCCCCCCCCCCCGAAATTTTCAACCCTCCCCGAAATTTTTTTCTGGCTACAGCCCTGTCTATCTGTGTGTGTGGGTTTTCTGTAAACGGTGTGACCCAATTGTTGATCTGGTTTACGGATGACTGTAAAATAATAATAATAATAATAATAATAATAATAATAATAATAATCTTTATTTATACCCCGCCATCTCCCCAAAGGGGTCTCAGGGCGGCTTACTTGATTCAAAGCAGATTATCCGGATTTTATATAGCAGTATAAAAGGTTCCATAGGCCCCTAAGGGTCCATGCAGCTGAATAAAATCCTACATTTTTCTGCTTTGAATTCAGTGTGGACTCAGCTCAGATAACCCAGTTCAAAGCAGATATTGTGGGTTTTTCTGCCTTGATATTCTGGGTTATATGGCTGTGTGGCAAAGCCCATAGTGATCGTTTTTACCCAGTTTGGATCCCTGGGTGCCTTTCTTTCCTCCAAGAGAGGCCAGGTTAAAAAGAAATTATTATTATTATTATTATTATTATTATTATTATTATTTTACAGACACAAAAACACAGTATGTCACAGCAAACGAGATCTATATGCTGGAGTTCGTATCTAGAAAAGGCAGTCTTCCTTCCTTTTCTTTTTCCATAGTGAACTGGATGTTTGGGTGGATGCTGTTAAGATGGTCCAGAAACCTGTTGAGTTCTTCTTCTCCATGGCTCCAAATGGTTCCCAGTTCCAGCAGACCTCACAGCAGAGAGGAAACAACCAGGCACATCTTAACATCTTGTTCAAGGAGCTCCACTGGCTGCCATTTATTTTCCGAGCCCAATTCAAGGTGCAGGTGCTTACCTACAAAGCCCTGAATGGTTTGGGACCACCCTACCTGCGTGACCGCATCTCCATCTACGAACCCACACGCTCACTCCGGTCATCTGGGGAGGCCCTGCTCGTGATCCCACCTACGTCGCAAGCGCGCTTGGTGGGGACGCGGGACAGGGCCTTCTCTGTGGCGGCCCCCCGACTTTGGAATGCCCTTCCAAAAGAGCTTCGTCAGGCCTCTACTCTAGCAGTTTTCAGAAGGAACCTAAAAACATGGCTGTTCCGATGTGCCTTCGCAGATTAGGAATCCCCATCCCAAGTCCTAGATGCACTTTAGCACAACTAATGTTGCTGCACACCGCACTTTAATCCTACGTTCCTCCTGCCATCTCAGCACTTTTAACCCTGTACCCCATTGCGCTGGCCGAACCAGTTTTAATAGTGTCTTGATATATTGTCATTGTGGTTATTTTGCTTAATTGTTTTGATTTGCTTTGTTTATTGTTGTGTTATGTTTTTCTATTGTATTGTGTTTTGAGGCTTCGGCCCGTGTAAGCCACATCGAGTCCTTCGGGAGATGCTAGCGGGGTACAAATAAAGTTAATAATAATAATAATAACACCTCTCAACAAAAGATTTTCCCAGGCTCAGCCAGGCCTTCAAATGCTAATGAGGGTGGTCAGTTGAAACATTCACACCTAGCTCCAGAGAAAAGCTCTTTGCCCCACCCCAGCCATTCCACAGATATATAAACCCTTTGTCCTAATTCCAACAGACCTCACTACCTCTGAGGATGCTTGCCATAGATGCAGGCGAAACGTCAGGAGAAATGCCTCTAGAACATGGCCATATAGCCCGAAAAAACCTACAAGAACTGAGTGATTCCAGCCATGAAAGCCTTCGACAATACAGTGTGGACCACTGTTGCCAGATCAGACTTCCCAAGGTAGGGGTGCAGCTGGTGCACAAGCTTTAATTGTGCAAAAACTCCCCTAAACCTGGGGTTCCAGGCTCAGAGATGAATCCAGGATCACTCCCAAGCTGCCAACCTGCACCTTTCAGAAAGTAAGAGTTCTTTCTGCCTCCTGGAGCAGGCGATCTTCCTGGGAAGCCCGATCCGGTCGAGGGCTTCCCTTCTTCCTTCCCTGGGCTCTTGTTTCCGCGTCCGAGTGCGCGTGCTGGTTGTACAGGCGCGAGACACCCAAGCACACACAAGCACCCTTCCCTCCTTCCTTCCTTCTTTCTTTCCCTGCCTGCCTGCTTTCTCCATTGGCGCACAATCCCCACTCGCACACAATCACACGCCCTCTCTTTCTCTCTCTCCCCAGCTCAGCCCAGACAGCGGCGGCGGCGGGGCGGGCAGGGGGCGGGGGTCAGCCGCGTCAGGCTCCCATGGCGTCACGATTGACGTCTCGCATTCCAGCCGCTGCCTGAGAGGCCGCCGGGGCTCCTCGCATAAATGACGTGCGGCGCGCGGAGGGAGAGAGAGATTGAGCGCGAGCAGGAGCGCGAGCCAGGCAAAGAGAGGCAGCGCAGCCCGGAGCTCCGAGGTGGAAAGCCAGGCTCCCGTCGCGCCGATGCCGCCTCGCTCTGGAGCGACTGAAGGAGAGCACGCTTCCCCGGAGCAGCCGAGGAGGTCCAACTCTATGTAAAGACGGAACCGCCACCGCAGCCGAGTGAGTCGGAGCAGGGACGACTTGGGCAAAGTTTGGGCTGTGAGGGGTCTGGGGTCGCTTCTCTGGGGTCGGATCCGTACTCCCCCCCCTCCCCTAAAAAACCCAGGCATCGCTCGCTTTTCGCCTCCGCTGTTGTCATGGGGACGACGCTCTCCAGAGCCGGATTTTGATGCCTCCTCGTCCAGGGTGAGGCGTGAGCAGTGGGTCCGAATTGGAGAAGGGATCGGGGGCGGGGGGGGGGGGCAACAACAAAGCGGGAGGGGTTGCAGGGTTGCAGGCAACGGCGCCCCCCACACATCAATCCAGCAAGTGGAGCGACGCTCGCAAGTAGCGGCTCCAAACTTTTCAAGAAGGCGGAGATCGGGGAGCTTCTGCTTCCTCCTTCCCTTCCAAGGACTAAGCCTCGGAGGAGAGGAAGCGATAGATAAAGCGGAGAGCAGCCGGCTGCCTTTCCCGATTCACTTGCCCCCCACAACAAGCCTTTCCTCCTTCTTCTTCTCCTTCTTCTCCATCTCGTCCTCCTCCATCTCGTCCTCCTCCTTCTCCTCCTCCTCTTTCATCTTCTTCTCCTTCTTCTACTTCTCCTTCTCCTTCTTCTCCTCTCCTTCATCCTCATCATCTTCATCTCCTCCTTCTCCATCTCCTCCTCCTCCTTCTCCTCCTCCTCCTCTTTCATCTTCATTTCCTCCTCCATCTCGTCCTCCTCCTCCTCTTTCATCTTCTTCTCCTTCTTCTACTTCTCCTTCTCCTCCTCTCCTTCCTTATCATCTTCATCTCCTCCTTCTCTATCTCCTCTTCCTCCTCCTCCTTCTCCTCCTCTTTCATCTTCTTCTCCTTCTTCTACTTCTTCTCCTCCTTCATCTTCTCCTTCTCCTTCTTCTTCCTCATCATCTTCATCTCCTCCTTCTCCATCTCCTCCTCCTCCATCTCGTCCTCCTCCTCCTTCTCCTCCTCCTCCTTCTTCTCCTCTCCTTCTTCTTCCTTATCATCTTCATCTCCTCCTTCTCCATCTCCTCCTCCTCCTTCTCCTACTCCTCCTCTTTCATCTTCTTCTCCTTCTTCTTCTACTTCTTCTTCTTCTCCTCCTTCATTTTCTTCTTCTCCTCCTTCTTCTTCTTCCTCATCATCTTCGTCTCCTCCTTCTCCATCTCCTCCTCCTCCATCTCGTCGTCCTCCTTCTCCTCCTCCTCCTCTTTCATCTTCTTCTTCTACTACTACTTCTCCTTCTTCTCCTCTCTTTCTTCTTCCTCATCATCTTCATCTCCTCCTTCTCCATCTCCTCCTCCTCCTCTTTCATCTTATTCTCCTTCTTTTACTTCTCCTCCATCTTCTCCGCCTCCTTCTTCTTCCTCATCATCTTCATCTCCTCCTCCTCTTTCATCTTCTTCTCCTTCTACTTCTCCTTCTCCTCCTCTCCTTCTTCTTCCTCATCATCTTCATCTCCTCCTTCTCCATCTCCTCCCTCTATCTCGTCCTCCTCCTTCTCCTCCTCCTCCTCTTTTATCTTCTTCTCCTTCTTCTACTTCTCCTTCATCATCTTCATCTCCTCCTTCTCCATCTCCTCCTCTTCCTTCTCCTCCTCCTCCTCTTTTATCTTCTTCTCCTTCTTCTACTGCTCCTTCTCCTACTCCTTCATCTCCTCCTCCTTCTTCTTCCTCATTTTTTGTCGTGTCAAGAGCGACTTGAGAAACTGCAAGTTGCTTCTGGTGTGAGAGAATTGGCCGTCTGCAAGGACGTTGCCCACGGGACGCCCGGATGTTTTGATGTTTTATCATCCTTGTGGGAGGCTTCTCTCATGTCCTCGCATGAGGAGCTGGAGCTGATAGAGGGAGCTCATCCGCGCTCTCCCCAGATTCGAACCTGCGACCTGTCGGACTTCAGTCCTGCCGGCACAGGGGTTTAACCCACTCCGCCCCCTGGGGCTCCTTCTTCCTCATCATCTCCTCCTCCTCCCTCTCCTCCTCCTCCTCCTCCTCCTCTTTTATCTTCTCCTTCTTCTACTTCTCCTTCTTCTCCTCCTTCATCTTGTTCTCCTCCTCCTTCTTCTTCCTCATCATCTTCATCTCCTCCTTCTCCTCCATCTCCTCCTCCTCTTTCGTCTTCTTCTCCTTCTCCTTCTCCTTCTCCTTCATCTCCTCCTCCTCCATCTTCTTCTCCTTCTTCTACTACTTCTCCTCCTCCTCCTCCTTAATCTTCTTCTCCTTCTTTTTCTTCTTCTCCTTCATCTCCTCCTCCTCCATCTTCTTCTTCTACTACTACTTCAAACTACAAGAAAGGCGATTCCATCTGAACATGAGGAAGAACTTCCTGACTGTGAGAGCCGTTCAGCGGTGGAACTCTCTGCCCCGGAGTGTGGTGGAGGCTCCTTCCTTGGAAGCTTTGAAACAGAGGCTAGATGGCCATCTGTCAGGGGTGATCTGAATGCAGTATTCCTGCTTCTTGGCAGGGGGTTGGACTGGATGGCCCATGAGATCTCTTCCAACTCTTTGATTCTATAATTCTATGATTCTATGTACATGTGGCCCACCCACTGTTATTGTGATTGTATGATTCTACTTCTTCTTCATCATCTCCTCCTTCTCCTCCTCTTTCATCTTCTTCTACTTCTTCATCTCCTCCTTCTCCTCTTTCATCTCCTTCTCCTTCTACTACATCTCCTCCTCCACCTCCATCTTCTTCTACTTCTTCTTCATCTCCTCCTCCTCTTTCATCTTCTTCTCCTTCTACTACTTCATCTCCTCCTCCACCTTCTTCCTCATGTTCAGATGGAATCGCCTTTCTTGTAGTTTGAAGTAGTAGTAGTCATTCATCTTCTTCTACTTCTTCTTCATCTCCTCCTTCTCCTCCCCTTTCATCTCCTTCTCCTTCTTCTACTTCTTCATCTCCTTCATATCCTCCTCCACCTCCTTCTTCTATTTCTTCTCCTCCTCCTCCTCTTCCTTCCTTACCAGCAGGTGCTTCTAGCAATGGGGCGCTTGGGGGGCGGGGAGAGAGGGGTGATCCAAAGAGCATAGCGCCATACAGCCGCATGGCAAAGGGTTGGACTAGCTGACCCATGGCGTCTCTTCCAACTTTGTCATGATTCTGTGTCCCCTCAATTCGCTTCTGACACGATAAATAAATATTCTTTGATTATGGACACTGGACTGCTAAACTTGTTGACCGAAAACAGAGGCTGGATGGCCATCTGTCAGGGGTGCTTTGAATGCAATATTCCTGCTTCTTGGCAGGGGGTTGGACTGGATGGCCCATGAGGTCTCTTCCAACTCCTTGATTCTTTGATTCTATGAAAAGGTCGCAGGTTCGAATCCGGGGGAGCGGCGTGAGCTTCCGCTGTCAGCCCCAGCTTCTGCCAACCTCGCAGTTTAAGTAGATGAAGAGGTACCGCTCCGGCGGGAAGGTAACGGCGCTCCATGCAGTCATGACTTTGGGGGTGTCTACGGACAACGCGGCTTTTAGAAATGGAGATGAGAACCAACCCCCAGAGTCATGTCAGGGGAAAACCTTTGCTTTATCTACCTTTATGATTCTATGAAAGAGACCATCCAGCGCTGACGCCCTTCTGCCAGGCACTCTCAAAGCAGCCCCGACAGAGGGCCAACCAGCCTCTGTTTCAGAACTCACTCCTGTCCTTTGGGAGAGCTTTAGTCCCGCTTTGTGTTGCCTCTTTTCGATGGCCGGAAAGTTTCGAAGCGGGAGACTGCCTTTGCTTCGCATTGAAAGACAGTCGGTCGGGTTTGTTTGGAGTGTTTACTTTTCTTTTACCGGCGTTTCAACGCCTTCACTAAACTTCCTCCTTCGCGAAACCCTTGGGCAAAACGGGGACCCCTTCTCTCGCCTGGGCTGATGTTTTTCCACTCGGGAGGAAACGGGGAAAGTGGAGAGGGAACCCCATTTCCCTCCTGGTGGGAGATTGTGCCCAAACTCCCAGAGACATAAGAGTCAGAGTTGAACAACTTTTGTGCGTCTACAGAAGGCGACCCCCCTCCCCATTCCTCCAGGTAGCCCTTTTGGGAGGGTTCCTTTCTGTGCTGAGGCTGTAACGGCGCTCCAGGCAGTCATGCCGGCCGCATGGCCTTGGAGGTGTCTGTGGACAACGCCGGCTCTTCGCCTTACGCATGGAAATGAGCACCAAACTCCCCCAGAGTCGGACACGGCTGAACTTCAGGTCTTTCCCAAAGAAGGGATTTGTGGGGAGAGGGTTTCCATGCTCCCAGTGTTGAAAACCCGACCCAAGAGCGGTTCACAGCATATCCTTGAATGCTAGACATCCCGTTTTGAATCAGTGCTTTCCCGATGCTTTTGTAGCGCTCCTAGAGATTGGGTAACTCGGGGGTGATTTGACCTCCCATTAAAGTGATGGAGAATGAGAGCCCCCCCCCCCCTTGTCCCGCCACACCTTCCACCACGTGGTGGGACAGGGGGGGGGATCATGTCAGTCAACAAAGCCATTCTTTGTGGGGTCCTTTTCCTTCCTTTTGTCCTAGGAGCTAGCCCCTCAAGCTCATTTCCATTGAGGGCCACATCAGCCTTAATAGCAAGGATTTTGATGGGGGGGGGGTGAGTTTGATTGGGGGGGGGGTGAGGATCTACCCTAGCAATCCTTTTGTGTCGTTATCCCAATACCCCCCATGCATATAGGCAGGACCGTAGCCAGGATTTTGTTTGGGGGGGGGGGAGCTGAGTTTGATTGGGGGGCTGAGTCTGAGTGAAAGAGGGTCTACCTTAGCAAACCTTTTGTATCGTTGCCCCAATAGCCCCATGCATATAGGATATATTGAGCATGGTGATCAGATCATGATATGAATAAACATAACAGTTTAAATAATGTACCAGTAAGACCACTCTGAGAATTTCGGGGAGAGGGGGCTGAAGCCCCTCAAGCCCCCCCCCCTCTACATGCCTGATTATGGTTGCCTTCAAAGGCCTGCTGAATCCAAGGACAGAGTATCCGTGGATACAGAGCGTCAACTATCTATCTATCTATCTATCTATCTATCTATCTATCTATCTATCTATATTTATCTATCTATATCTATCTATATCTATATCTATATTTATCTATCTATCTATATCTATATCTGTCTATATCTATCTATCTATCCATCTATATCTATCTATCTATCTCTATCTATCTCTATCTATCTATATCTATCTATCTATATCTATATCTATGTCTATATCTGTCTATATCTATCTATCTATCCATCTATATCTATCTATCTACCTATCTATATCTATCTATCTATCTATCTCGCTATCTATATCTATCTATCTATCTATCTATCTATCTATCTATAAATGATCCCAGGTTTTCAGTTTTAAACCGGATTATATGAGTCCACACTGTCTGATCATCTGGGATAAACGGAAAACCTGGGAACAGATCCTGAGATACAGAGCCTGTCTGGAAGGATCTGCAGATAATCCAAAGCAGACAACGTGGAATATCTGTTGTGATAATCTTGATGTAGAAGGGGCATAGGTAAAAAGCAATATATATATATAGAGAGAGAGAGAGAGAGAGAAAGCAATAAATAGATAGATATAGCTATAGATATAGATATATTGCTTTTTACCTATACCCCTTCTACATCAAGATTATCAAACCAGATATTCCACGTTGTCTGCTTTGGATTATCTGCAGATCCTTCCAGACAGGCCCTATATCCCAGGATCTGTTCCCAGGTTTTCCGTTTATCCCAGATTATCAGGCAGTGTGGACTCATATTATCCGGTTTAAATCAGAAAACCTGGGATCAGATCCCGGGGTATAGGGCCTGTTTGGAAGGGCCCTGAGTGTCTACACTGCCAAATAATAATGATAATAATAATAATAATAACAACAACAACAACAATAAATTATTATTATTATTATTATTATTATTATTATTATTATTAACAACAACAATAAATTATTATTATTATTATTATTATTATTATTATTATTATTATTATTTGGCAGTGTAGACTCAGGGCCCTTTCAGACAGGCACTATATCCCAGTATCTGATCCCAGGTTTTCTGTTTATCCCAGATCAGATCCTGGGGTATAGAGCCTGTCTGGAAGGGCCCTGAGTCTACACTGCCATATAATAATAATAATAATAATAATAATAATAATAATAATAAAATTTATTATTATTATTATTTGGCAGTGTAGACTCAGGGCCCTTCCAGACAGGCACTATATCCCAGTATCTGATCCCAGGTCTGCTGTTTACCCCAGATTATCAGGCAGTGTAGACTCATATAATCCGGTTTAAAGATGAAAACCTGGTATCAGATCCTGGGGTATAGTGCCTGTCTGGAAGGGCCCTGAGTCTACACTGCCAAATAATAGTAGTAGTAGTAGTAGTAGTAGTAGTAGTAATAATAATAATAATAATAATAATAATAATAATAGTCTTTATTTATACCCCGCCATTTCTCCAAAGGGGACTCAGGGCGGCTTACATGATTCAAAGCAGATAATCCGGATTTTATATGGCAGTATAAAAGGTTCCATAGGCCCCTAAGAGTCCACACAGCTGAATAAAATCCCACATTTTCTGCTTTGAAGTCAGTGTGAACTCAGCTCAGATAACCCAGTTCAAAGCAGATATTGTGGGGTTTTCTGCCTTGATATTCTTTGTGGCAAGGCCCATAGTGATCGGTGCTCTGTCGTTTTTACCCAGTTTGGATCCCTGGGTGCCTTTCTTTCCTCCAAAAGAGACCAGATTAAAAAGAAATTATTATTATTATTATTATTATTATTATTATTATTATTATTATTATTTTACTGACACAAAAAACACAGTATGTCACAGCAAACGAGATCTATATGCTGGCTGTTGTATTGGATCACACGTCAGACACTTCCCAAGTGTCTAGGACTGTGTGATTATTTATTATTATTATTATTATTATTATTATTATTATTATTATTATTAGAAACACAACAAGATGAGTCCACAGAAAACAAGATCACTCTGCTGGCTGTTGTATTGGATTATACGTCAGACACTTCCCAAGTGTCTAGGACTGTGTCATTTTTTAAAAATTATTATTATTATTAATTATTATTACTAGAAGCACAACAAGATGAGTCCACAGCAAACAAGATCATTCTGCTTTCTGTTGTATTGGATTATACGTCGAACACTTCCCAAGTGTCTAAGACTGTGTGATTTATTATTATTATTATTATTATTATTATTATTATTATTATTAGAAGCACAACATGATAAGTCCACAGCAAACAAGATCACTCTGCTTGCTGTTGTATTGGATCACAGGTCAGACACTTTCCAAGTGTCTAAGACTGTGTGATTAATTATTATTATTATTATTATTATTATTGTTATTGTTATTGTTATTGTTATTATTAATACTAGATGCACAACAAGATGAGTCCACAGCAGCCAAGATCACTCTGCTTGCTGTTGTTTTGGATCACACGTCAAACACTTCCCAAGTTTCTAGGACTGTGTGATTATTTATTATTATTATTATTATTATTATTATTATTATTAATTATTTATTTATATTATTTATTTAGTAATATTATTATTATTACTAGAAGCACAAGATGAGTCCACAGCAAACAAGATCATTCTGCTGGCTGTTGTATTAGATCACACGTCAAACACTTCCCAAGTGTCTAGGACTGTGTGATTATTTATTATTATTATTATTATTATTATTATTATTATTATTATTATTATTACTATTATTATTATTAGAAACACAACAAGATGAGTCCTCAGCAGACAAGATCACTCTGCTGGCTGTTGTATTGGATCACACGTCAGACACTTCCCAAGTTTCTAGGACTGTGTGATTATATTATTATTAATTTTATTATTATTAATAATAATAATATTAATATTATTAATAATAATTATTAGAAGCAACAACAAGATGAGTCCACAGCAAACAAGATCACTCTGCTGGCTGTTGTATTAGATCACACGTCAGACACTTCCCAAGTGTCTAGGACTGTGTGATTATTTATTATTATTATTATTATTATTATTATTATTATTATTATTAGAAGCACAACAAGATGAGTCCACAGCAACCAAGATCACTCTACTTGCTGTTGTATTGGATCACACGTCAGATACTTGCCAAGTTTCTAGGACTGTGTGATTATATTATTATTAATTTTATTATTATTAATAATAATATTAATATTATTAATAATAATTATTAGAAGCAACAACAAGATGAGTCCACAGCAAACAAGATCACTTTGCTGGCTGTTGTGTTGGATCACGCTTCAGACACTTGCCAAGTGTCTAAAACTGTGTGATTAATTATTATTATTATTATTATTATTATTAATTATTATTATTAGTATCGGCCCTGCAGACTGGTGATAATGGGACTTAGAGCTCTGCGGTCGGGGGGGGGGGGGGGCTGGGCTTCTAGATGTGACTGTATCCCAACTCCCATTAGTTCTAATGTCTAATGATGCTTTGTAGTCCAGCATCCGGAGAAATGGCATGGAAAGTGGGGCTTAAGTTGGGGTTCAGATGGTACTCTGGGTTTTGTGCATCCCAAGGGGAGGGGGCGGGGCTGTCCTGCTGCTCTGCCTCAGGCGGCAGCATGTGTGGGGCGGCCAAAGAGAAAAGGTTGCTGCGGATCTCGAGGGAGGAGGTGGCGGCGGGACTCCTCCGCAGCCGGGTCCATCCAACCCGTGTCTCCCTGTATTGTCAGAACCCCAGTCGGAGAAGCCCTGGCCGCTCAGCCCCGCGCAGGAGGAGCCCCCGCCGTCCCCGCCGCGCCCGCCGCCCGAGCCCGCCGCCCCTCCCATCATTCAGCGAGCAAGAAACCCTCCAGGTAAATGCAGGCGCTCCCCTTCCCCGGCCAAAGAAAGCCCCGCTTTCCCCGCGCGTGGGAGATCCTCAGAAGCGCCCTCGCCAAGGGGAAACGGGCCCAAAATCCCCGAGGGATGCTTCTTCCCTTTTGCAACTCTTTCAGGATTATTATGATTTGTATTCCGCCTTTTCTCTGTAAAGAAAGAGAGAGACTCCAAAACCATTGCAACACTTTGCTGTGGCCAACCTTCCCTCCCTCTTTCTTTCCTTCTTTCCCTCCTTTCTTCCTTCACTATTTTCTTCCTCCCTTCTCTCTTTCCTTCCCTCTCTCTTTCTCTCCTACTTTCCCTCCTTCCTTCCTTCACTATTTGCTTCCATCCTTCCTTCTCTCTTTCCTTCCCTCCCGCTTTCTCTCCTTCTTTCCCTCCCCCTTTTCTTCCTTCTTTCCTTTTTCTTCTTTCCTTTCTCTCCTTCCTTCCTTCTCTACCTCTTTCCTTCCTTCCCTCACTATTTGCTTCCATCCTTCCTTCTCTCCTTCTCTCCCGCTTTCTCTCCTTCTTTCCCTCCTTCCTTCACTCCCCCTTTTCTTCCTTCCTTCCTTTTTCTTTTTTCCTTTCTCTCCTTCCTTCCTTCTCTACCTCTTTCACATTTTGCTTTCATCCTTTCTTCTCTCTTTCCTTCCCTCCCTCTTTCTCTCCTTCTTTCCCTCCTTCCTTCACTCCCCTTTTCTTCCTTCCTTCCTTTTTCTTTTTTCCTTTCTCTCCTTCCTTCCTTCTCTACCTCTTTCACGTTTTGCTTTCATCCTTTCTTCACTCTTACCTTCCCTCCCTCTTTCTCTCCTTCTTTCCCTCCTTCCTTCCTTTCTTCACTTTTTGCTTCCATCCTTCCTTCTCTCTTTCCTTCCCTCTCGCTTTCTCTCCTTCTTTCCTTGCTTCCTTCCTTCATTCCCCCTTTACTTCATTCCTTCGTTTTTCTTCTTTCCTTTCTCTCCTTCCTTCTCTACCTCTTTCCTCCTTCCTTCACGTTTTGCTTCCATCCTTCCTTCTCTCTTTCCTTCCCTCCCGCTTTCTCTTTCCTTCCCTCCTTCCTTCACTCCCCCTTTTCTTCCATCCTTTTTCTTCTTTCCTTTCTCTCCTTCCTTCTCTACCTCTTTCCTCCCTTCCTTCACGTTTTGCTTCCATCCTTCCTTCTCTCTTTCCTTCCCTCCCTCTTTCTCACCTTCTTTCCCTCCTTCTTTCACTCCCTCTTTCCTTCCTTCCTTTTTTCTTTCCTTCTCTCCTTCCTTCTCTACCTCTTTCCTTCCTTCCCCCCTTTTCTTTTCTTTCTCTCCTTTCTTCCTTCTCTGCCTCTTTTCTTCCTTCATTCGCTTTTTACTTCCATTCTTCCTTCTCTTTCCTTCTTTCCTTCCCTCCCTCTTTCTCTCTTTCTCTTTCCTTCTCTCTCTCTTTCCTTCCTTCCTTTGTATTCTTTCCTTTCCTTCTCTCCTTCCTTCCTTCTCTACCTCCTTCCATTCCTTCTTCTTTCTCTCCTTTCTTCCTTTGCTTTTTTCTTCCATTCTTCCTTCTCTCTTTCCTTCTTTCCTTCCCTCCCTCTTTCTCCCCTTTCTTTTCCTCCTTCTTTCCTTCCTTCCCTTTTCTCTTTCATTCTCTCCTTTCTTCCTTTTCTACCTCTTTCCTTCCTTCCTTTGCTTTTTGCTTCCATTCTTCCTTCTCTCTTTCCTTCTTTCCTTCCCTCCCTCTTTCTCTCGTTTCTTTCTCTCCTTCTTTCCCTCCTTCTTTCCTTCCTTCCCTTTTTTCTTTCATTCTCTCCTTTCTTCCTTTTCTACCTCTTTCCTTCCTTCCTTCCTTTGCTTTTTGCTTCCATTCTTCCTTCTCTCTTTCCTTCTTTCCTTCCCTCCCTCTTTCTCACCTTCTTTCCCTCCTTCCTTCACTCCGTCTTTCCTTCCTTCCCTTTTTTCTTTCTTTTTCTCATTTCTTCCTTCTCTACCTCTTTCCTTCCTTTCCCCTTTTCCTTTTCCTTCTTCTTTTTCTCCTTTCTTCCTTCTCTACCTCTTTCCTTCCTTCGTGTTTTGCTTCCATTCTTCCTCCTTTCTTTCCTTCTTCCATCTTTCTCTCCTTTCTTTTCCTCCATCCTTCACTCCCTCCTTCCTTCCCTTTTTTCTTTCCTTCTCTCCTTCCTTCCTTCTTTATTTCTTTCCTTCATTCCCCCTTTTCTTTTCCATCCTCTTTCTCTCCTTTCTTCCTTTGCTACCTCTCTCTTTCCTTTTTCTTCCCTCCCTCTTTCTCTCCTTTCTTTCTTTCTTTCTTTCTTTCTTTCCTTCCTTCCTTCTTTCTCCCCTTCCTTCCCTCTCTGTATTTTTCTGTATTGTCATTTAGCTTTTCATCATTTAGATTTTGGGGGTTTTAAAGTCCTTTTTGCTTTTTTTGGAGGAGTTTTATGAGTGATGGTCACTGGTTGGCCTGATGGGTGTATTGTGTCCAAATTTCGTGTCAATTCATCTAGTGGTTTTTGCGTTATGTTAATCCCACAAATGAACATTACATATTTATTTATATAGATTACAATGGCATCAAACACGAGCAGCATTAAAAACAGTGAAAACAAATTACAAAGATATAACCACCTACACGTTGAAAGCGTTTTCTTTCACCCCACTTTTCAGAGCTCAGCAACATTGGTTTGGCAATAAATGCAATATTAATGTGCTGCTTTCATGGCTTTTAATAGTAAAATAGAAATGAAAAGAACATACTAAAGGTGAAGGGCTGTGGTTCTAAGGGGCTTTTCTAGGAGCGTGGCATTTATTTGAAAGGCGTCAAAAAGAACAGGAAATGCTGAACATCAATGTAATATATGTGCTTCCCCTTTTCCTTGTTAAATTTCCGAGAAGATGAAACTTTGGATGTTTCATGAAGGCTTTTCCGTCTTTGCACAGAAGTTTCACTTCTATTGTAGTCGCCAAGAACAAAAAGCAAAAATCAACTTTTATATTTATTGTATTACTCGCTGCCCCCTGCCACGTATTGCTGTGGCCCAGTCTGTGTATATGTGTTTTGTGTGTGTATATATTTGTGTATATGTGTATATATGTGGTTTTGTGCATGCGTTGTAATGTAATTTTTATTTTTTGACTTTTAAAGTCTCTTCCACTGTGTTTTTCAGTGTTTTTTATGAGTGATGGTCACTTGTTTGCCTGATAGGTGTATTGTGTCCAGATTTGGTGTCAATTTGTCCAGTGGTTTTTGAGTTATGTTAATCCCACAAACGAACATTACATTTTTATTTATATAGATACTAGCCATCCCTTGCCACGAGTTGCTGTGGCCCAGTCTGTGTATATGTGTTTTGTATGTTTACATTATGTGTATATGTATGTGTGTTATACACATATGTGTTATGTGTATGTGTGTGTGTATATGTGTGTTTGCGTATATATGTGGTTTCTTGCATACGCTGTAATGTTTTGTTTTGTTTTGGGTTTTTTTGGCTTTTTAAGTCTCTTCCACTGTGTTTTTCAGTGTTTTTATGAGTGATGATCACTCGTTGGCCTGATAGGTGTATTGTGTCCAAATTTGATGTCAATTCGTCCAGTGGTTTTTGAGTTATGTTAATCCCACAAACGAACATTACATTTTTATTTATATAGATACTAGATGTCCCCTGCCACACGTTGCTGTGGCCCAGTCTGTGTATATGTGTTTTGTATGTTTACATTATGTGTATATATATATGTGTGTGTTATACACATATGTGTTATGTGTATGTGTGTGTGTGTATTTGTATATATGTGTATATGCAAATATATGTGTTTGCATATATGTGTGGTTTCATGCATGCGTTGTAATGTTTTGGGGGTTTCCCCCCCTGCTTTTTGAGTCTTTTCCACTGTGTTTTTCAGTATTTTTATGTGTGGTGGTGATTTGTTGGCCTGATAGGTGTATTGTGTCCAGATTTGGTGTCAATCCGTCCATTGGTTTTTGAGTTATGTTAATCCTACAAACGAACATTACATTTTTATTTATATATACTAGCTGTCCCCTGCCATGAGTTGCTGTGGCCCAGTCTGTGTATATGTGTTTTATGTGTGTATATATTTGTGTATATGTGTGTATATGTGTGTTTATGTATATATGTGGTTTTGTGCATGTGTTATAATGTATTTTTTGTTTTTTGGCTTTTTATATCCCTTCCACTGTGTTTTTCAGTGTTTTATGAGTGATGGTCACTCGTTGGTCTGATAGGTGTATTGTGTCCAAATTTCCAATTCGTCCAGTGGTTTTTGAGTTATGTTAATCCCACAAACGAACATTACATTTTTATTTATATAGATTAAGTGTTAAAATGTAGGAATAGGTTCAACAGTGAATTCCTTCTTTAAATCAGCCATTTAGACGCAGTATTCTATTTTTAAAAGATTGCTGTGGTCCAGTCTGTGTATATGTGTTTTGTGTGTGTATATATTTTTGTATATGTGTATATATGTGCGTTTGCATTTATATGTGGTTTCGTGCATGTGTTGTAATGTATTTTTTGTTTTTTGGCTTTTTATATCCCTTCCACTGAGTTTTTCAGTGTTTTTATGAGTGATGGTCACCCATTGGCCTGATAGGTGTCTTGTGTCCAAATTTGGTGTCAATTCGTCCAGTGGTTTTTGAGTTATGTTAATCCCACAAACGAACATTACATTTTTATTTATATAGATACTAGATGTTCCCTGCCACACGTTGCTGTGGCCCAGTCTGTGTATATGTGTTTTATGTGTGTATATATTTGTGTATATGTGTATATATGTGTGTTTGTATATATATGTAATTTCGTGCATATGTTGTAATGTATTTTTTGTTTTTTGGCTTTTTATATCCTTACTGCTGTGTTTTTCAGTGTTTTATGAGTGATGGTCACTCATTGGCCTGATAGGTGTCTTGTGTCCAAATTTGGTGTCAATTCGTTCAGTGGTTTTTGAGTTATGTTAATCCCACAAACGAACATTACATTTTTATTTATATAGATTTTAGTCACCTGCAGTTTTATAAATTACCTATTTCTGCTACAATTCACAAGATTAGCTCTGGTGATTCATGCTTTATACTGGTGAGAACAACTTCTAAAATGCAAGATCAGAAACACTGTCTCCAGAAATGAACAGGTCATTTTAATTGTTCTTATATGCCATGTTCACAAGTATCTTGGTTGTTTAGTTAGGAAAATTGTATACTGAATATTAGGGGAAAGGTGGCTTTTATTAGACTAGAATTGGGGGCAGGGGAATTCAATTTACACTTCCCAAATCTGTATCAAGTAATCAATCAGTATTTACCCATCTTCAGATCTTTTGATACAGTTTTTCACTGAAAAAAAATGCATACCAAAATATATGTGCTATAAGTGTCTTGCAAAAATTGTAAATAATAGGGAAAATAACATTATACATTTCGATATTAATTAAATTGCCTTCAAAAATGAATATAAGTACAAATCAAATAAGTACAAAACATTTACCTCTAGTACAGACATTTCTATTCCTTCTTTAAGGTATACTATAGCCAACCAATGATCTAATATCTCTTCCTTCCTTCCTTCCTTCCTTCCTTCCTTCCTTTCATAATTGCTTTGTCTCAGAATATATATAAGAACTGTGTTCTTTTGCTTTCTTGTTTAAGTTTCTGTTACTTTACTATATATTGCAGAGCATATGAAGGAGAGCTGCAAGGAGAAGGTTGAATTCTACTTCTTATTCCCTTAATTAACCTTTTCTTCTATGTAGCTGAAAGCAGACTTGCTTTCACTTTGACACTTTGATAGGTTGGCAATTCCCTCGCTCTTCCTCAAGTCGGCCACAAATGTAAGGAGCTCCCTATATAGAAAACCCTTCAGTATCACCAGAAGCATGCTGCACAGAGTCTCTTTCTCTAGATCAGGGGTTCTCAAACTACGGTCCGGGGGCCACATGAGGCCCACCGAAGGCATTTATCTGGCCCACTGACAAGGAGGCAAAGCTCCTTTCATTCTTTCTGTCTCCCCTCATGCTCTTTCACAATATATACATATTGTTTTTGTGATATGCTTTATGTGTTGGGGCTCAGCCTGAGTTTGAACTTAACCTGATTCTCTGTTTGTTCCTCCTGATGCTAATGAAAGTATATTTACTGATGCTAATGGAAATGTACCTTTTGATGCCAATGCTCCTGAAATTAGTGAGGAAGAAACTGCTGTATGTTTGGAAAATGCCAATGTTCCTGAAATTAGTGAGGAAGGAACTTCTGTAGATTTGGAAAATGAAAGTACCAGTGTTCATGAGAATGTTTCAGAGGGAGACCTTGAACTTTCCCTCCCTTCTGCACCTGTTAACTGTAATGACAACAGAAGGGGCCAAATTTGGGAAGACAGAAGTAAATCACTCAGTTTGCGTTGATCCTCCCAAATTCAAGAATTAAAAACATTGGCTTCAAAAAAGAAGGGCGGTTCACGGAACCAATTCCTGAGTTTTAATTGCCTTACGCCGGGCTGACTGTCTCAGTTCAGGCATCGTTTCAGAATTGATGAAGACCTTGGCAGTTCTCCCGGTTCCCTGGCCATAGTTTGGGAAGATTTCTAGGATATCAAGTACGGTTAGTGGATTGCTAACAGGTTCCAGTATTTCACAGTGAGGCTTTTGGTTTTGCTTTGTCCATTTAAATTCATGTTTGCTGATTTTGCTGTGGCTTTTGACTTGCATTTTTCCTTTATTTTGTAACCATTTTTCTTCAATAAAAAAGGATTGTTTTTCACAGCCAAGTGTGGTGGATAGTTATCTTAGGGCCTCGTTCTCTGCTCTGGATTGCAACATTATGTTCACTTTGTAACAATGAAAATACATCCTGCATATCAGATATTTACATTACGATTCATAAAAATAGTAAAATAACAGTTGTGAAGTAGCAACGAAAATAATTTTAGGGTTGGGGGTCACCACAACATGAGGAACTGTATTAAGGAGTCGCGACATTAGGAAGGTTGAGAACCACTGGTGTATATGAAGAGGGGCCACCTAATGATGTGCAGCTAAAGTGCTGAAAAATAGAGTGCATCTACACTACAGAATTAATGCAGTTCGACACCAGTTTGACTGGGTTGTTGTAGGTTTTTTCGGGCTGTATGGCCATGGTCTAGAGCAGGGGTCCCCAAACCTTTTAAACAGAGGGCCAGGTCACAGTCCCTCAAACTGTTGGAGGGCCGGATTATAATTTGAAAAAAACATGAATGAATTCCTATACACAGAGCACATATCTTATTTGTAGTGCAAAAAACACTTAAAAAATACAATAATTAAAATGAACAATTTTAAGAAATATAAACTTAGTATTTCAATGGGAAGTCTGGGTCTGCATTTGGCTGACGAGATAAGGTTGTTGTTGTTGCTGCTGTGTGCTTTCAAGTCGTTTCAGACTTAGGTTGACCCTGAGCGAGAGCTGGGTAAATGACCTGCGAGGGCCGTATCCGGCCCTCGGGCCTTAGTTTGAGGACCCCTGTTCTAGAGGCATTCTCTCCTGACGTTTCGCCTGCACTTTGGCAAGCATCCTCAGAGGTAGTGACTACCTCACTACCTCTGAGGATGCTTGCCAAAGTGCAGGCGAAATGTCAGGAGAGAATGCCTCTAGACCATGGCCATACAGCCCGAAAAAACCTACAGCAACCCAGTGATTCTGGCCATGAAAGCCTTCGACAACCAGTTTGACTGTCATGGCATAATGCTATGGAATCCGGGGATTTAAAATTTTATAAGATGTTTCACCTTTTCTGCCAAAAGATCAAACTGCAGCTCCAGGATTTCATAACACTGAGTTAAAGTGCAGGCCCGTAGCCAGGATTTCGGGGTTTTTTTGGTGGGGGGGGGGGGGGGGGGCTGAATTTTTTTTCAGGGGGAGTTTCAGGGGGGCTGAGTTTCGGGGGGGGGGCTGAGTCTGAGTGAAAGAGGGTCTAGCCTAGCAAACCTTTTGTATCATTACCCCAATACCCCCATGCATATGGGATATATTGAGTATGGTGATCAGATCATGATATGAATAAACATAACAGTTTAAATAATGCACCAATAAGGCCTTTTCGCGAACCACCCAGAAAATTTCAGGGGTGGCTGAAGCCCCCCGAGCGCCCCCCCCCCCCCCGGCTACATGCCTGTTAAAGTGGTTTTTCATTTTAAATATTGTATTTCTTCCTGTTTTGATTTTGTTTGCTTTTTTACTACAAAATAAGATAAATTCAGTATGCATAGGAATTTGAGCACAGTTTAAAAAAATATATATAGTCCGACCCACCAATGGTCTGAAGAACAGTGAACTGGCCTCCTGTTTAAAACGTTTGAGGACCCCTGCTCTAGATGAATGGCCAGAATGAGATGCACACCTCTACATGTGGTTAGTACGCTCTTTGCTCCATAGAAATGTTTTCTCCCAAGTGAGAAAGGTATCACCTGTTTTTGTGAACTTCCTTAGCCGATCCCTCGCTTTCCGAGGATGATTGTCTTCCAATATTCTTGTGGGTCCATATGTGGCTGTGGAGCCCTATTCTTGCTCTGCATCTTCTTCCGCAGTGAGGGCATTGGTTTCCAGGTGGAAGGCAGTCTCGGCCGGGGTTGGCTTGACGCGCCTTCCTCTTGGCACGTTTCTCTTTTTCACCCTCCACTCGTGCCTCCTCAAATTCTGCAGCACTGCTGGTCACAGCTGACCTCCAGCTGGAGCAGTCAAGGGCTAGGGCTTCCCAGTTATCACTGTCTATGCCAGAGTTTTTAAGGTTGGCTTTGAGCCCATCTTTAAATCTCTTTTCCTGTCCTCCAACATTCCGTTTTCCGTTCTTGAGTTCGGAGTAGAGCAACTGCTTTGGGAGACAGTGGTCGGGCATCCGGACAACATGGCCGGTCCAGTGGAGTTGGTGGCGGAGGACCATCGCTTCAATGCTGGTGGTCTTTGCTTCTTCCAGCACGCTGACGTTTGTCCGCTTGTCTTCCCAAGAGATTTGCAGGATTTTCCGGAGGCAGCGCTGATGGAATCATTCCAGGAGTTGCATGTGACGTCTGTAGACAGTCCACGTCTCACAGGCATAGAGCAGGGTTGGGAGGACAATAGCTTTATAAACAAGCACCTTGGTATCCCTACGGAACTGTGAACTACAGAAGGAGGGTATAAGGAAAATGTGTTGACGAGCACGCTGTCAATGTTGTTATTGCTAACTGACCTTACTTTTGCCCTTCCAGATATGCCCTGCGTGCAAGCCCAGTACAGCCCCTCGCCTCCTGGCTCAACATATGCATCTCAGAGCTTTGCTTATGGCTCAGAGTACAGCCCTGAGATCATGAACCCTGACTACAGCAAGCTGACAATGGAACTGAGCAGTGCTGAGATCAGTGCTACTGCTACCACCTCTCTACCCAGCTTCAGTACTTTTATGGAGGGCTATGCTGGGGGCTATGAGCTCAAGCCCTCCTGCCTATACCAAATGCAGTCTGCCTCTTCTTCCTCCTCCTCACCATCCTCTTCTGCAAGCCAGAGGCCTCTCATTAAGATGGAAGATAATCGGATGCACAGTTACCACTCTTCACTGCCTCCTTCCATGGAAGAAGGCGTGGCAAACGCCCCCATGTATTTCAAGCAGTCGCCACCTTCCACACCTACCACTCCTGGTTTTCCTCCCCACCAGGCCCCCTGGGATGAACCGCCACCCCCACACCCTCTTCCACCGGCACAGACCTGCATGGCCCCTAGCCATTTGATGGACACTGCCCCTATGAAAACAATGTCTAGCCGTTTCCCACTCTTCCATTTCAAGCATTCACCACCCCACACGCCCACTGCCAGCACCCACATGTGCTATGATGCCACTGCCTTGAATCTACCCATTGGATCGGAGAGGCCAACTGCGAGCCAAGCAGCTATGGAAAATCATCCATATGGGCTCCCATTGTCCAAGCGAGCGGCCACCTTAGCCTTCTCACCGTTGGGACTCAATGCAGCCACATCCGGTCTGCTGGGTGAGAGCAGTGGTAGCAGCAGTGGCCTCCCTTCGCCCCACAGCCGAAGTTCTTCATCAGGAGAGGGCACATGTGCAGTATGTGGGGACAATGCTGCCTGCCAGCACTATGGGGTGCGAACATGTGAAGGCTGCAAAGGCTTCTTCAAGGTAAGAACTGCTACAAACTCACTAATCCCAGTACCATCCCATTGGTTTCTCTGTCTTTCTGAATAACATGGTTAACAGCACAACAGTTTAACACAGAGGTCCTCAAACATTTTAAATAGAGGGCCAGGTCACAGTCCCTCAAACTGTTGGAGGGCCGGATTATAATTTGAAGAAAAAAAACATGAATGAATTCCTATGCACACTGCACATATTTTATTTGTAGTTCAAAAAACACTTTAAAACAATACAATAATTAAAATGAAGAACAATTTTAACAAATATAAACTTATTAGTATTTCAATGGAAAGTGTGGGCCTGCTTTTGGCTGATAAGATAGGATTGTTGTTGTTGTTGTGTGCTTTTAAGTCATTTTAGACCTAGGTTGACACTGAGCGAGGACCAGGTAAATGATCTTTTAGGGCCGTATCCGGCCCCCGGGCCATAGTTTGAGGATCTTGGTTTAATAGTTTACTCATAAGTATGTTTCTCTGTTTGATGGGATTTATTGATTAGCAAGTAAATACAAGCAGTCGCCAAGTTACAGACATCTGAGTTATGTTGGACTCCTAGTTACAAACAGGGGTAAGACAACAGGAAATGAGAGGAAATCCACCCCTAGGAAGGGAAAGTCACTCCCATGAGGAATAGGTGTCTCTACTGAATCTTTGTTTCCATGGCAAGCCAAAATTTTCAAAATCCAATTGTCATAGAGACAGAAAATGAGATGAAATCTTCTGAAGAGGGGCACAGACATCAAAACAAACTTTGCAAGTGTATTAACCTTTCCCTGTGCAATCCAAAACACATGTGTGCAGGCACACACACATATATGGCTCAAGTTGCACTTTTAAAATGCATCTTTTCTGACATATATTCAAATCTAGCTTAAGAACAAACTTATAGAATCTGGCTTGACGTACCTTTGTGGGTCTCCAAATAATTGGTCTCCTAGGTAGGTGTGTACATATTTAGGCTGTAGGGTTCAGAGAAACCAATGGGAGGACATTTTCTCCTTTCAGTGGGATTTAGTTGTAACTAAAGTAAACTGTTTGAATTACAATGTGTCTATCCACAAGGATTGTGGTATGTTGCACAGCCCAAGTGATAATATAGCTCTGTGATTAACCAACTTTCTTTCAAGTGTTGGAATAACTTGAATGCTTGTTAGAGTAGTGTCACCTGTCTTTGTGATGGTCAAATTGGTTCTTATCTTCACTGTTCACGCATCTTTCTAGAGAATTGTCATTACACAGCACTGTTGAGAATTAGCAATCAAGATCCTATCTGATATTGAAAGCTAAGTAGAATCAGTCCTAGTTAACATTTGGATTATTATTATGTATTATTTTCGTGTCAAGAGCAACTTGAGAAACTGCAAGTGACTTCTGGTGTGAGAGAATTGCCCGTCTGCAAGGACGTTGCCCGGGGGAGGCCCGGATGATTTGATGTTTTTATCATCCTTGTGGGAGGCTTCTCTCATGTCCTCGCATGAGGAGCTGGAGCTGATAGAGGGAGCTCATCCGCCTATCCCCAGATTCGAACCTGTGACCTGTCGGTCTTCAGTCCTGCCGGCACAGGGGTTTAACCCACTGCACCACCGGGGGTATCTATGGATAGGGCATCTATGAATACCAAGTGCTGTAGGCTATATTTCAGAGGAAGGAACTGGCCAAACCTTATCTGAATATTCGTTACCTAAGAAAACCCAATGACGTTCATGCAGTGGTTCCCAATCTTTTTTTGACCAGGGACCACTTGACCAGGGACCACTCTGACCAGGGTGTACTTTCCAACATTAGTACCAAAAAGGTTACGAATCTGTTTAGATTCGGTTTGGTTATTTGGGGTGCTGATTCAGAAAATTGAATGGGATAGACCACATCAGCTCTAGTTTCTGATACAGAACACATGCCATCCAGTGGTCACCATCAGCTCACCCACAGAAAAGCATATTTAATAAGCCTCGGCACTATAATAGTAATACTTTACTATTATAAAGTAAAGGGGACTCAGGGCAGCTTACATGAGGCCAAGCCCAACAGTAAAAACATCAGTACAAACAACACAGCAGCAAAATAAAATACAGTACAAAGCATTATAAATAACATACAAGCAATAAAATAGAAAATTTAAAGTACGAGAATCCAACACAGTGGGCAGGGCCAAATGTAATAAATTTTAACAAAATTAAAATTTAAAACACTGGGTGTGAACAGCAGTAGAGTATGTCTAAACGGGGGTTTTGAGGGTAATGTAGATAATTACTCCAATGGGTAGATAAAGTGCTTCAGAGGACATTTTGCAGAAAATTGGTCAGATCAGGGTATTGTTTCCTTTATTCAGGGAAGGCACATCGGCACTGCCAAGTTTTCAAACTCTTCCTAAAGACTGCCTATGTGGGGGCTTGCCTGAAGTCCTTGTGGAGTGAGTTCCAAAGTTGGGGGGGGGGGCACTATAGAGAAGGCCCTCTCCCTCGTCCCCACCAGTCGCGCCTGCGAAGGGAGCTGGAGCAAAAGTAAGGCCTTTCCGGACGATCGAAGAGATCGCGTGGGTTCATAAATAGAAATGCAGTCACTCAGGTAGGCGGTTTTGCATGACCAGTTGCTTTCGTTGCAACTGTGTAGTAAAGGTGAGGCCATGGACCATATTTTAGTTCTTGCAGACCACTTTTGGTCCACGGACCACAGGTTGGGAACCATTGCCTTCATGGGTCATCGTAAGTCAACCGGCTACTTAAAAGCACATACACACAATAAGAGGTCCTTGTCCCAAGACTTTTACCAGGCATGGAAATTGTGTGAATCATTGATGCCTTCAAATTTCAACTTCTGGTAGTCCTCAGTATTGGCTATGCTAGGTAAGGCTGCTGGGAGTTGTAGTTCAACAACATCTGGAGACTTACACAGTTTCCATCTAAAGGTTGATAAGTGTAATCGATAGGCGAGAATGGCAATAGATGAATGTGGAAGAATTTGTAATCCCAACTTCAGCCCAAAATGAGAAATGGTTTCTTCCCCAAACTTTTTACTTGTGAAATCATAGAATCATAGAATCAAAGAGTTGGAAGAAACCTCATGGGCCATCCAGTCCAACCCCCTGCCAAGAAGCAGGAATATTGCATTCAAATCACCCCTGACAGATGGCCATCCAGCCTCTGTTTAAAAGCTTCCAAAGAAGGAGCCTCCACCACACTCCGGGGCAGAGTTCCACTGCTGAACAACTCTCACAGTCAGGAAGTTCTTCCTTGTGTTCAGATGGAATCTCCTCTCTTGTAGTTTGAAGCCATTGTTCCGCGTCCTAGTCTCCAAGGAAGCAGAAAACAAGATTGCTCCCTCCTCCCTGTGACTTCCTCTCACATATTTATACATGGCTATCTCCTTTCAGCCTTCTCTTCTTCAGGCTAAACATGCCCAGCTCCTTAAGCCGCTCCTCATAGGGCTTGTTCTCCAGACCTTTGATCATTTTAGTCGCCCTCCTCTGGACACATTCCAGCTAGTCAATATCTCTCTTGAATTGTGGTGCCCAGAATTGCACACAATATTCCAGGTGTGATCTAACCAAAGCGGAATAGAGGGGTAGCATTACTTCCCTAGATCTAGACACTATGCTCCTATTGATGCAGGCCAAAATCCCATTGGTTTTTTTGCCACCACATCACATTGTTGGCTCATGTTTAACTTGTTGTCCACGAGGACTCCAAGATCCAAAATATATATGCTGGCTTCATTCTATTCCCATTTAGTGTACTTAGTTTGGAACATTTGTATCCTGTCCTTATTCCGAGGAACTCAGGGCATTAGATGGGATTCTCATCTTCTTTCATTGTAGTATTGGATCACATTGCAGCACAGATTAAAGAGGTTACAGCACATTTTAAAAGTTGCAGGAAAGCCCTTTAATGAACGTCAGCATATCCCAAGGTGTGGGCAAAATGTCAGGAGAGAATGCTTCTGGAACATGGCTATACAGCTCAGAAAACTCACAGCAACCCAGTATCCCAAGATATCCTAGATCACAAAATTGACTCCAGAAAATATGAAGTGCATTGTATTTATTATTTATTTTATTTATTATATACAGTATTTGTATACTGCTTTTCTCGCCCCGAGGGGGACTCATTGTAGCCTTCCACCCTTGCTAAAGCGCCTTATAGAATTCAGATTGCAGGGGTGAAGAGCTGTTGAAAATTGCCCCAAGGGCATGGCTGGCTAGCAGGGAACTAATTGATACCCTGGGAAGGGAATTGATAACTTCCACTAACTGTCACTTTCCTTGATTTTTTTTCTCACTGCCTATACAACATGAGTGCTCATCCCTCCCCGGAATTGGGGAGAAGACCCAAATAGTAGTTTGAGACCACGTTCTGTGGGTAATGTAATAATATTCCTGGCCTCAAACCAGTTCCATAGAAGCCAATCTAATCATCTGCACAGCAAAACCAGTTCCTTCTAAACCAGTTCCAAACCAACCTAAGAGTCACAGAGAAGCAAGCCTGCATTGATATTCATGCACTGAAATATTATTGTTTGCGCTTTACAAAAAGAAACAAAACCTTTAAGAAACCACTCAGACTTTTGGGTATATGGATAAACATTAGGCCTGGGTAACAAGAGAAAAATTTGTTTCTAAAATCGATTCGTTTTTGGGGGGATTTGCGTTTCGTTATTTAAAATAATTACAAAATTTTCCTTTAAAAAAGTTCGATATTTACGAAATTTCGTAAATGTGAAAAAAAATTACAAAACAATAAAGAATCGATTTCCGAAACAATAACGAATTGATTCGTTAATGGCGGATGCGACCGCGCAATACGCTAAAAAACCTCCAAATGGGACAGGGGGAACTTCTGAAGCTTAATTAAACCAAAAACAACTATAAAAACCCTTAGAAAACCAAAAACAACTATAAAACTTGCCCCAGACATGCGGAAATAATAACGAAACGGCCTCAAAACGATAACGAAACGAATACAATAACGAAATACAAAACATTTACGAAACGATTTAAAAATTCGTTTTTTAAAAAAAATGCTCCAGACTGGTTCGTTATCGTTTTGTAATTGAAAAATTAACGAATTTTTTAACGAATTACGAATTAACAAAACGAAACCGCCCAGCCCTAATAAACATACGGGCGTCTTAATAGATCTATTGTAATGATTGCTAATATATTGTCAGTGAAATACCCAGATCTCTTGAGATGTGCTATATCAGGGGTCCTCAAACTATGGCCCGGGGGTCGGATGCGGCCCTCCAATGTCATTTACCCGGCCCTCGCTCAGGGTCAACCTAAGTCTGAAACGACTTGAAAGCACACAACATCAACAACCCTATCTCATCAGCCCACACTTCCCATTGAAATACTAATAATTTTATATTTGTTGAAATTGTTCTTCATTTTAATTATTGTATTGTTTTTAAGTGTTTTTTGCACTACAAATAAGATATGTGAAGGGTGCATAGGAATTCATTCATGTTTATTTCAAATTATAATCCGGCCCTCCAACAGTTTGAGGGTCTGTGACCTGGCCCTCTGTTTAAAAAGTTTGAGGACCCCTGTGCTATATATATAGTGAGAAATGTACACGTCATTTTAATTGTTCTTATATGCCATGTTCACAAGTTTCTTGGTTGTTTAGTTAGGACAATTGTATACTGAATATTAGAGGAAAGGTGGCTTTTATTAGACTAGAAATGGGGGCAGGGGAATTCAATTTACACTTCCCAAATCTGTATCAAGTAATCAATCAGTATTTACACATCTTCAGATTTTATGATACAGTTTTGCACTGAAAAAAAAATGCATACCAAAATATATGTGCTATAAGTATCTTGCAAAAATTGTAAATAATAGGGAATATAGCATTGTACATTTCGATATTAATTAAATTGCCTTCAGAAATGAATATAGCCGGCAAAACAGAAATATTAAATTAGAACTGCCTAGGAAAGTTTTTGTAAAAATTAGAAAAAATGCAAACAGATTGGAAACGGAACAGAACAGAACAAACTAGAAAAATTAGAAACGGAGATAAAGCAAAACTGAGAGAAGCGTCCATCTGTGTAATAGACTGC